>NW_023494012.1:0-73249 GCF_013265735.2 Oncorhynchus mykiss | reverse complement strand
TAGAACCTTTGAAGTTAAATCCCGTTGCGGATTGATCACCAATTGCGGCTACATCAGCAACATTTCACTGTCCTCCCTCCAACATCCCACGTTATCAAGTTGTACATCACCAGTACAGTTTAAGCACACACGTTGCATTTGGAGCACATTTCAATTCTAAAGAGTGTAATGTTTTATTAATTTCAGATGCCCCTGCTACAACAACTGTTCCTGCTACAACTGCCATAACAAAGGCACCTTCTCCAGTGGTGGAATTACAAGTCACCTTGCAGCAAGCTTTTGTACCAGCCTTGACTGACCCTCAAAGCACAGAATTCAAAACACTATCAGTAACCATTACTACAATTGTAAGTCCTCGAAATCCAGATATGACCATTCATTTGTGTCTATGTTGATGTTGTTATTGACTTTACCTAAGGCTCAAGTGACAATGACTTTAGGCTTAATGATCGGTGAGCTACGGGAATAAGGGATTGTTAAAATATATAGGCCTAATAATGTTATATATATATTATGTTTGTAAGATCTCTCATACTATTTGATAGTCTATTAAAGTTGACTCTTCTCTCCCCTACTCCTTACAGTGTGACACAATCTTCCGAGAAAGATATGGGCTTAGTTTCGTTCAGACGACTGTTACTCAATTCAGGTAATATTGTATTCTACTTTTAAACCATTTTCTTTAATTTAGACATAAAGTCTTTAGAACCTAAAAAGCCTTATTTTTAGCACAACTTTACTTTTTCAGTCACCTTTTGACTTGACCCTGACCTATGAACTTTTTGACCCTCTGCAGACCTGTGCCTCGTCTCGGTCAGGATCCTAACACAGAGGTGGATTTGGAACTGGAGTTCAATGCGACCTCCACAGTACCTATCCCCAAGGGCAGTGACATTGTTGAAACATTGAAAGAGGCTGTGACCAATCCAAACTCTAACTTCAACTTATCTTTGGATCTGAACTCCATCACTGTGATAAGTAAGCAAACCCAATCAATAGGTGCTCCAATAATATCCATTGACAAGTAATGTTCAGTTGTAGAACCTTTGAAGTTAAATCCCGTTGCGGAATTGATCACCAATTGCGGCTACATCAGCAACATTTCACTGTCCTCCCTCCAACATCCCACGTTATCAAGTTGTACACACTAGTCACCAGTACAGTTTAAGCACACGTTGCATTTGGAGCACATTTCAAATTCTAAAAGAGTGCAATGTTTTATTAATTTCAGATGCCCCTGCTACAACAACTGTTCCTGCTACAACTGCCATAACAACGGCACCTCCTCCAGTGGTGGAATTACAAGTCACCTTGCAGCAAGCTTTTGTACCAGCCTTGACTGACCCTCAAAGCACAGAATTCAAAACACTATCAGTAACCATTACTACAATTGTAAGTCCTCGAAATCCAGATATGACCATTCATTTGTGTCTATGTTGATGTGGTTATTGACTTTACCTAAGGCTCAAGTGACAATGACTTTAGGCTTAATGATCGGTGAGCTACGGGAATAAGGGATTGTTAAAATATATAGCCTAATAATGTTATATATATTATGTTTGTAAAATCTCTCATACTATTTGATAGTCTATTAAAGTTGACTCTTCTCTCCCCTACTCCTTACAGTGTGACACAATCTTCCGAGAAAGATATGGGCTTAGTTTCGTTCAGACGACTGTTACTCAATTCAGGTAATATTGTATTCTACTTTTAAACCATTTTCTTTAATTTAGACAATAAAGTCTTTAGAACCTAAAAAGCCTTATTTTTAGCACAACTTTACTTTTTCAGTCACCTTTTGACTTGACCCTGACCTATGAACTTTTTGACCCTCTGCAGACCTGTGCCTCGTCTCGGTCAGGATCCTAACACAGAGGTGGATTTGGAACTGGAGTTCAATGCGACCTCCACAGTACCTATCCCCAAGGGCAGTGACATTGTTGAAACATTGAAAGAGGCTGTGACCAATCCAAACTCTAACTTCAACTTATCTTTGGATCTGAACTCCATCACTGTGATAAGTAAGCAAACCCAATCAATAGGTGCTCCAATAATATCCATTGACAAGTAATGTTCAGTTGTAGAACCTTTGAAGTTAAATCCCGTTGCGGAATTGATCAACCAATTGCGGCTACATCAGCAACATTTCACTGTCCTCCCTCCAACATCCCACGTTATCAAGTTGTACATCACCAGTACAGTTTAAGCACACGTTGCATTTGGAGCACATTTCAAATTCTAAAAGTGTAATGTTTTATTAATTTCAGATGCCCCTGCTACAACAACTGTTCCTGCTACAACTGCCATAACAACGGCACCTCTCCAGTGGTGGAATTACAAGTCACCTTGCAGCAAGCTTTTGTACCAGCCTTGACTGACCCTCAAAGCACAGAATTCAAAACACTATCAGTAACCATTACTACAATTGTAAGTCCTCGAAATCCAGATATGACCATTCATTTGTGTCTATGTTGATGTGGTTATTGACTTTACCTAAGGCTCAAGTGACAATGACTTTAGGCTTAATGATCGGTGAGCTACGGGAATAAGGGATTGTTAAAATATATAGGCCTAATAATGTTATATATATATTATGTTTGTAAGATCTCTCATACTATTTGATAGTCTATTAAAGTTGACTCTTCTCTCCCCTACTCCTTACAGTGTGACACAATCTTCCGAGAAAGATATGGGCTTAGTTTCGTTCAGACGACTGTTACTCAATTCAGGTAATATTGTATTCTACTTTTAAACCATTTTCTTTAATTTAGACAATAAAGTCTTTAGAACCTAAAAAGCCTTATTTTTAGCACAACTTTACTTTTTCAGTCACCTTTTGACTTGACCCTGACCTATGAACTTTTTGACCCTCTGCAGACCTGTGCCTCGTCTCGGTCAGGATCCTAACACAGAGGTGGATTTGGAACTGGAGTTCAATGCGACCTCCACAGTACCTATCCCCAAGGGCAGTGACATTGTTGAAACATTGAAAGAGGCTGTGACCAATCCAAACTCTAACTTCAACTTATCTTTGGATCTGAACTCCATCACTGTGATAAGTAAGCAAACCCAATCAATAGGTGCTCCAAAATATCCATTGACAAGTAATGTTCAGTTGTAGAACCTTTGAAGTTAAATCCCGTTGCGGAATTGATCAACCAATTGCGGCTACATCAGCAACATTTCACTGTCCTCCCTCCAACATCCCACGTTATCAAGTTGTACATCACCAGTACAGTTTAAGCACACGTTGCATTTGGAGCACATTTCAAATTCTAAAAGAGTGCAATGTTTTATTAATTTCAGATGCCCCTGCTACAACAACTGTTCCTGCTACAACTGCCATAACAACGGCACCTCCTCCAGTGGTGGAATTACAAGTCACCTTGCAGCAAGCTTTTGTACCAGCCTTGACTGACCCTCAAAGCACAGAATTCAAAACACTATCAGTAACCATTACTACAATTGTAAGTCCTCGAAATCCAGATATGACCATTCATTTGTGTCTATGTTGATGTGGTTATTGACTTTACCTAAGGCTCAAGTGACAATGACTTTAGGCTTAATGATCGGTGAGCTACGGGAATAAGGGATTGTTAAAATATATAGGCCTAATAATGTTATATATATATTATGTTTGTAAGATCTCTCATACTATTTGATAGTCTATTAAAGTTGACTCTTCTCTCCCCTACTCCTTACAGTGTGACACAATCTTCCGAGAAAGATATGGGCTTAGTTTCGTTCAGACGACTGTTACTCAATTCAGGTAATATTGTATTCTACTTTTAAACCATTTTCTTTAATTTAGACAATAAAGTCTTTAGAACCTAAAAAGCCTTATTTTTAGCACAACTTTACTTTTTCAGTCACCTTTTGACTTGACCCTGACCTATGAACTTTTTGACCCTCTGCAGACCTGTGCCTCGTCTCGGTCAGGATCCTAACACAGAGGTGGATTTGGAACTGGAGTTCAATGCGACCTCCACAGTACCTATCCCCAAGGGCAGTGACATTGTTGAAACATTGAAAGAGGCTGTGACCAATCCAAACTCTAACTTCAACTTATCTTTGGATCTGAACTCCATCACTGTGATAAGTAAGCAAACCCAATCAATAGGTGCTCCAAAAATATCCATTGACAAGTAATGTTCAGTTGTAGAACCTTTGAAGTTAAATCCCGTTGCGGAATTGATCAACCAATTGCGGCTACATCAGCAACATTTCACTGTCCTCCCTCCAACATCCCACGTTATCAAGTTAGTACATCACCAGTACAGTTTAAGCACACGTTGCATTTGGAGCACATTTCAAATTCTAAAAGAGTGCAATGTTTTATTAATTTCAGATGCCCCTGCTACAACAACTGTTCCTGCTACAACTGCCATAACAACGGCACCTCCTCCAGTGGTGGAATTACAAGTCACCTTGCAGCAAGCTTTTGTACCAGCCTTGACTGACCCTCAAAGCACAGAATTCAAAACACTATCAGTAACCATTACTACAATTGTAAGTCCTCGAAATCCAGATATGACCATTCATTTGTGTCTATGTTGATGTGGTTATTGACTTTACCTAAGGCTCAAGTGACAATGACTTTAGGCTTAATGATCGGTGAGCTACGGGAATAAGGGATTGTTAAAATATATAGGCCTAATAATGTTATATATATATTATGTTTGTAAGATCTCTCATACTATTTGATAGTCTATTAAAGTTGACTCTTCTCTCCCCTACTCCTTACAGTGTGACACAATCTTCCGAGAAAGATATGGGCTTAGTTTCGTTCAGACGACTGTTACTCAATTCAGGTAATATTGTATTCTACTTTTAAACCATTTTCTTTAATTTAGACAATAAAGTCTTTAGAACCTAAAAAGCCTTATTTTTAGCACAACTTTACTTTTTCAGTCACCTTTTGACTTGACCCTGACCTATGAACTTTTTGACCCTCTGCAGACCTGTGCCTCGTCTCGGTCAGGATCCTAACACAGAGGTGGATTTGGAACTGGAGTTCAATGCGACCTCCACAGTACCTATCCCCAAGGGCAGTGACATTGTTGAAACATTGAAAGAGGCTGTGACCAATCCAAACTCTAACTTCAACTTATCTTTGGATCTGAACTCCATCACTGTGATAAGTAAGCAAACCCAATCAATAGGTGCTCCAAAAATATCCATTGACAAGTAATGTTCAGTTGTAGAACCTTTGAAGTTAAATCCCGTTGCGGAATTGATCAACCAATTGCGGCTACATCAGCAACATTTCACTGTCCTCCCTCCAACATCCCACGTTATCAAGTTGTACACACTAGTACACAGTTTAAGCACACGTTGCATTTGGAGCACATTTCAAATTCTAAAAGAGTGCAATGTTTTATTAATTTCAGATGCCCCTGCTACAACAACTGTTCCTGCTACAACTGCCATAACAACGGCACCTCCTCCAGTGGTGGAATTACAAGTCACCTTGCAGCAAGCTTTTGTACCAGCCTTGACTGACCCTCAAAGCACAGAATTCAAAACACTATCAGTAACCATTACTACAATTGTAAGTCCTCGAAATCCAGATATGACCATTCATTTGTGTCTATGTTGATGTGGTTATTGACTTTACCTAAGGCTCAAGTGACAATGACTTTAGGCTTAATGATCGGTGAGCTACGGGAATAAGGGATTGTTAAAATATATAGGCCTAATAATGTTATATATATATTATGTTTGTAAGATCTCTCATACTATTTGATAGTCTATTAAAGTTGACTCTTCTCTCCCCTACTCCTTACAGTGTGACACAATCTTCCGAGAAAGATATGGGCTTAGTTTCGTTCAGACGACTGTTACTCAATTCAGGTAATATTGTATTCTACTTTTAAACCATTTTCTTTAATTTAGACAATAAAGTCTTTAGAACCTAAAAAGCCTTATTTTTAGCACAACTTTACTTTTTCAGTCACCTTTTGACTTGACCCTGACCTATGAACTTTTTGACCCTCTGCAGACCTGTGCCTCGTCTCGGTCAGGATCCTAACACAGAGGTGGATTTGGAACTGGAGTTCAATGCGACCTCCACAGTACCTATCCCCAAGGGCAGTGACATTGTTGAAACATTGAAAGAGGCTGTGACCAATCCAAACTCTAACTTCAACTTATCTTTGGATCTGAACTCCATCACTGTGATAAGTAAGCAAACCCAATCAATAGGTGCTCCAATAATATCCATTGACAAGTAATGTTCAGTTGTAGAACCTTTGAAGTTAAATCCCGTTGCGGAATTGATCAACCAATTGCGGCTACATCAGCAACATTTCACTGTCCTCCCTCCAACATCCCACGTTATCAAGTTGTACACACTAGTACATCACCAGTACAGTTTAAGCACACGTTGCATTTGGAGCACATTTCAAATTCTAAAAGAGTGCAATGTTTTATTAATTTCAGATGCCCCTGCTACAACAACTGTTCCTGCTACAACTGCCATAACAACGGCACCTCCTCCAGTGGTGGAATTACAAGTCACCTTGCAGCAAGCTTTTGTACCAGCCTTGACTGACCCTCAAAGCACAGAATTCAAAACACTATCAGTAACCATTACTACAATTGTAAGTCCTCGAAATCCAGATATGACCATTCATTTGTGTCTATGTTGATGTGGTTATTGACTTTACCTAAGGCTCAAGTGACAATGACTTTAGGCTTAATGATCGGTGAGCTACGGGAATAAGGGATTGTTAAAATATATAGGCCTAATAATGTTATATATATATTATGTTTGTAAGATCTCTCATACTATTTGATAGTCTATTAAAGTTGACTCTTCTCTCCCCTACTCCTTACAGTGTGACACAATCTTCCGAGAAAGATATGGGCTTAGTTTCGTTCAGACGACTGTTACTCAATTCAGGTAATATTGTATTCTACTTTTAAACCATTTTCTTTAATTTAGACAATAAAGTCTTTAGAACCTAAAAAGCCTTATTTTTAGCACAACTTTACTTTTTCAGTCACCTTTTGACTTGACCCTGACCTATGAACTTTTTGACCCTCTGCAGACCTGTGCCTCGTCTCGGTCAGGATCCTAACACAGAGGTGGATTTGGAACTGGAGTTCAATGCGACCTCCACAGTACCTATCCCCAAGGGCAGTGACATTGTTGAAACATTGAAAGAGGCTGTGACCAATCCAAACTCTAACTTCAACTTATCTTTGGATCTGAACTCCATCACTGTGATAAGTAAGCAAACCCAATCAATAGGTGCTCCAAAATATCCATTGACAAGTAATGTTCAGTTGTAGAACCTTTGAAGTTAAATCCCGTTGCGGAATTGATCAACCAATTGCGGCTACATCAGCAACATTTCACTGTCCTCCCTCCAACATCCCACGTTATCAAGTTGTACACACTAGTACATCACCAGTACAGTTTAAGCACACGTTGCATTTGGAGCACATTTCAAATTCTAAAAGAGTGTAATGTTTTATTAATTTCAGATGCCCCTGCTACAACAACTGTTCCTGCTACAACTGCCATAACAACGGCACCTCCTCCAGTGGTGGAATTACAAGTCACCTTGCAGCAAGCTTTTGTACCAGCCTTGACTGACCCTCAAAGCACAGAATTCAAAACACTATCAGTAACCATTACTACAATTGTAAGTCCTCGAAATCCAGATATGACCATTCATTTGTGTCTATGTTGATGTGGTTATTGACTTTACCTAAGGCTCAAGTGACAATGACTTTAGGCTTAATGATCGGTGAGCTACGGGAATAAGGGATTGTTAAAATATATAGGCCTAATAATGTTATATATATATTATGTTTGTAAGATCTCTCATACTATTTGATAGTCTATTAAAGTTGACTCTTCTCTCCCCTACTCCTTACAGTGTGACACAATCTTCCGAGAAAGATATGGGCTTAGTTTCGTTCAGACGACTGTTACTCAATTCAGGTAATATTGTATTCTACTTTTAAACCATTTTCTTTAATTTAGACAATAAAGTCTTTAGAACCTAAAAAGCCTTATTTTTAGCACAACTTTACTTTTTCAGTCACCTTTTGACTTGACCCTGACCTATGAACTTTTTGACCCTCTGCAGACCTGTGCCTCGTCTCGGTCAGGATCCTAACACAGAGGTGGATTTGGAACTGGAGTTCAATGCGACCTCCACAGTACCTATCCCCAAGGGCAGTGACATTGTTGAAACATTGAAAGAGGCTGTGACCAATCCAAACTCTAACTTCAACTTATCTTTGGATCTGAACTCCATCACTGTGATAAGTAAGCAAACCCAATCAATAGGTGCTCCAAAAATATCCATTGACAAGTAATGTTCAGTTGTAGAACCTTTGAAGTTAAATCCCGTTGCGGAATTGATCAACCAATTGCGGCTACATCAGCAACATTTCACTGTCCTCCCTCCAACATCCCACGTTATCAAGTTGTACACACTAGTACATCACCAGTACAGTTTAAGCACACGTTGCATTTGGAGCACATTTCAAATTCTAAAAGAGTGCAATGTTTTATTAATTTCAGATGCCCCTGCTACAACAACTGTTCCTGCTACAACTGCCATAACAACGGCACCTCCTCCAGTGGTGGAATTACAAGTCACCTTGCAGCAAGCTTTTGTACCAGCCTTGACTGACCCTCAAAGCACAGAATTCAAAACACTATCAGTAACCATTACTACAATTGTAAGTCCTCGAAATCCAGATATGACCATTCATTTGTGTCTATGTTGATGTGGTTATTGACTTTACCTAAGGCTCAAGTGACAATGACTTTAGGCTTAATGATCGGTGAGCTACGGGAATAAGGGATTGTTAAAATATATAGGCCTAATAATGTTATATATATATTATGTTTGTAAGATCTCTCATACTATTTGATAGTCTATTAAAGTTGACTCTTCTCTCCCCTACTCCTTACAGTGTGACACAATCTTCCGAGAAAGATATGGGCTTAGTTTCGTTCAGACGACTGTTACTCAATTCAGGTAATATTGTATTCTACTTTTAAACCATTTTCTTTAATTTAGACAATAAAGTCTTTAGAACCTAAAAAGCCTTATTTTTAGCACAACTTTACTTTTTCAGTCACCTTTTGACTTGACCCTGACCTATGAACTTTTTGACCCTCTGCAGACCTGTGCCTCGTCTCGGTCAGGATCCTAACACAGAGGTGGATTTGGAACTGGAGTTCAATGCGACCTCCACAGTACCTATCCCCAAGGGCAGTGACATTGTTGAAACATTGAAAGAGGCTGTGACCAATCCAAACTCTAACTTCAACTTATCTTTGGATCTGAACTCCATCACTGTGATAAGTAAGCAAACCCAATCAATAGGTGCTCCAAAAATATCCATTGACAAGTAATGTTCAGTTGTAGAACCTTTGAAGTTAAATCCCGTTGCGGAATTGATCAACCAATTGCGGCTACATCAGCAACATTTCACTGTCCTCCCTCCAACATCCCACGTTATCAAGTTGTACACACTAGTACATCACCAGTACAGTTTAAGCACACGTTGCATTTGGAGCACATTTCAAATTCTAAAAGAGTGTAATGTTTTATTAATTTCAGATGCCCCTGCTACAACAACTGTTCCTGCTACAACTGCCATAACAACGGCACCTCCTCCAGTGGTGGAATTACAAGTCACCTTGCAGCAAGCTTTTGTACCAGCCTTGACTGACCCTCAAAGCACAGAATTCAAAACACTATCAGTAACCATTACTACAATTGTAAGTCCTCGAAATCCAGATATGACCATTCATTTGTGTCTATGTTGATGTGGTTATTGACTTTACCTAAGGCTCAAGTGACAATGACTTTAGGCTTAATGATCGGTGAGCTACGGGAATAAGGGATTGTTAAAATATATAGGCCTAATAATGTTATATATATATTATGTTTGTAAGATCTCTCATACTATTTGATAGTCTATTAAAGTTGACTCTTCTCTCCCCTACTCCTTACAGTGTGACACAATCTTCCGAGAAAGATATGGGCTTAGTTTCGTTCAGACGACTGTTACTCAATTCAGGTAATATTGTATTCTACTTTTAAACCATTTTCTTTAATTTAGACAATAAAGTCTTTAGAACCTAAAAAGCCTTATTTTTAGCACAACTTTACTTTTTCAGTCACCTTTTGACTTGACCCTGACCTATGAACTTTTTGACCCTCTGCAGACCTGTGCCTCGTCTCGGTCAGGATCCTAACACAGAGGTGGATTTGGAACTGGAGTTCAATGCGACCTCCACAGTACCTATCCCCAAGGGCAGTGACATTGTTGAAACATTGAAAGAGGCTGTGACCAATCCAAACTCTAACTTCAACTTATCTTTGGATCTGAACTCCATCACTGTGATAAGTAAGCAAACCCAATCAATAGGTGCTCCAAAAATATCCATTGACAAGTAATGTTCAGTTGTAGAACCTTTGAAGTTAAATCCCGTTGCGGAATTGATCAACCAATTGCGGCTACATCAGCAACATTTCACTGTCCTCCCTCCAACATCCCACGTTATCAAGTTGTACACACTAGTACATCACCAGTACAGTTTAAGCACACGTTGCATTTGGAGCACATTTCAAATTCTAAAAGAGTGTAATGTTTTATTAATTTCAGATGCCCCTGCTACAACAACTGTTCCTGCTACAACTGCCATAACAACGGCACCTCCTCCAGTGGTGGAATTACAAGTCACCTTGCAGCAAGCTTTTGTACCAGCCTTGACTGACCCTCAAAGCACAGAATTCAAAACACTATCAGTAACCATTACTACAATTGTAAGTCCTCGAAATCCAGATATGACCATTCATTTGTGTCTATGTTGATGTGGTTATTGACTTTACCTAAGGCTCAAGTGACAATGACTTTAGGCTTAATGATCGGTGAGCTACGGGAATAAGGGATTGTTAAAATATATAGGCCTAATAATGTTATATATATATTATGTTTGTAAGATCTCTCATACTATTTGATAGTCTATTAAAGTTGACTCTTCTCTCCCCTACTCCTTACAGTGTGACACAATCTTCCGAGAAAGATATGGGCTTAGTTTCGTTCAGACGACTGTTACTCAATTCAGGTAATATTGTATTCTACTTTTAAACCATTTTCTTTAATTTAGACAATAAAGTCTTTAGAACCTAAAAAGCCTTATTTTTAGCACAACTTTACTTTTTCAGTCACCTTTTGACTTGACCCTGACCTATGAACTTTTTGACCCTCTGCAGACCTGTGCCTCGTCTCGGTCAGGATCCTAACACAGAGGTGGATTTGGAACTGGAGTTCAATGCGACCTCCACAGTACCTATCCCCAAGGGCAGTGACATTGTTGAAACATTGAAAGAGGCTGTGACCAATCCAAACTCTAACTTCAACTTATCTTTGGATCTGAACTCCATCACTGTGATAAGTAAGCAAACCCAATCAATAGGTGCTCCAATAATATCCATTGACAAGTAATGTTCAGTTGTAGAACCTTTGAAGTTAAATCCCGTTGCGGAATTGATCAACCAATTGCGGCTACATCAGCAACATTTCACTGTCCTCCCTCCAACATCCCACGTTATCAAGTTGTACACACTAGTACATCACCAGTACAGTTTAAGCACACGTTGCATTTGGAGCACATTTCAAATTCTAAAAGAGTGCAATGTTTTATTAATTTCAGATGCCCCTGCTACAACAACTGTTCCTGCTACAACTGCCATAACAACGGCACCTCCTCCAGTGGTGGAATTACAAGTCACCTTGCAGCAAGCTTTTGTACCAGCCTTGACTGACCCTCAAAGCACAGAATTCAAAACACTATCAGTAACCATTACTACAATTGTAAGTCCTCGAAATCCAGATATGACCATTCATTTGTGTCTATGTTGATGTGGTTATTGACTTTACCTAAGGCTCAAGTGACAATGACTTTAGGCTTAATGATCGGTGAGCTACGGGAATAAGGGATTGTTAAAATATATAGGCCTAATAATGTTATATATATATTATGTTTGTAAAATCTCTCATACTATTTGATAGTCTATTAAAGTTGACTCTTCTCTCCCCTACTCCTTACAGTGTGACACAATCTTCCGAGAAAGATATGGGCTTAGTTTCGTTCAGACGACTGTTACTCAATTCAGGTAATATTGTATTCTACTTTTAAACCATTTTCTTTAATTTAGACAATAAAGTCTTTAGAACCTAAAAAGCCTTATTTTTAGCACAACTTTACTTTTTCAGTCACCTTTTGACTTGACCCTGACCTATGAACTTTTTGACCCTCTGCAGACCTGTGCCTCGTCTCGGTCAGGATCCTAACACAGAGGTGGATTTGGAACTGGAGTTCAATGCGACCTCCACAGTACCTATCCCCAAGGGCAGTGACATTGTTGAAACATTGAAAGAGGCTGTGACCAATCCAAACTCTAACTTCAACTTATCTTTGGATCTGAACTCCATCACTGTGATAAGTAAGCAAACCCAATCAATAGGTGCTCCAAAAATATCCATTGACAAGTAATGTTCAGTTGTAGAACCTTTGAAGTTAAATCCCGTTGCGGAATTGATCAACCAATTGCGGCTACATCAGCAACATTTCACTGTCCTCCCTCCAACATCCCACGTTATCAAGTTGTACACACTAGTACATCACCAGTACAGTTTAAGCACACGTTGCATTTGGAGCACATTTCAAATTCTAAAAGAGTGTAATGTTTTATTAATTTCAGATGCCCCTGCTACAACAACTGTTCCTGCTACAACTGCCATAACAACGGCACCTCCTCCAGTGGTGGAATTACAAGTCACCTTGCAGCAAGCTTTTGTACCAGCCTTGACTGACCCTCAAAGCACAGAATTCAAAACACTATCAGTAACCATTACTACAATTGTAAGTCCTCGAAATCCAGATATGACCATTCATTTGTGTCTATGTTGATGTGGTTATTGACTTTACCTAAGGCTCAAGTGACAATGACTTTAGGCTTAATGATCGGTGAGCTACGGGAATAAGGGATTGTTAAAATATATAGGCCTAATAATGTATATATATATTATGTTTGTAAGATCTCTCATACTATTTGATAGTCTATTAAAGTTGACTCTTCTCTCCCCTACTCCTTACAGTGTGACACAATCTTCCGAGAAAGATATGGGCTTAGTTTCGTTCAGACGACTGTTACTCAATTCAGGTAATATTGTATTCTACTTTTAAACCATTTTCTTTAATTTAGACAATAAAGTCTTTAGAACCTAAAAAGCCTTATTTTTAGCACAACTTTACTTTTTCAGTCACCTTTTGACTTGACCCTGACCTATGAACTTTTTGACCCTCTGCAGACCTGTGCCTCGTCTCGGTCAGGATCCTAACACAGAGGTGGATTTGGAACTGGAGTTCAATGCGACCTCCACAGTACCTATCCCCAAGGGCAGTGACATTGTTGAAACATTGAAAGAGGCTGTGACCAATCCAAACTCTAACTTCAACTTATCTTTGGATCTGAACTCCATCACTGTGATAAGTAAGCAAACCCAATCAATAGGTGCTCCAAAAATATCCATTGACAAGTAATGTTCAGTTGTAGAACCTTTGAAGTTAAATCCCGTTGCGGAATTGATCAACCAATTGCGGCTACATCAGCAACATTTCACTGTCCTCCCTCCAACATCCCACGTTATCAAGTTGTACACACTAGTACATCACCAGTACAGTTTAAGCACACGTTGCATTTGGAGCACATTTCAAATTCTAAAAGAGTGCAATGTTTTATTAATTTCAGATGCCCCTGCTACAACAACTGTTCCTGCTACAACTGCCATAACAACGGCACCTCCTCCAGTGGTGGAATTACAAGTCACCTTGCAGCAAGCTTTTGTACCAGCCTTGACTGACCCTCAAAGCACAGAATTCAAAACACTATCAGTAACCATTACTACAATTGTAAGTCCTCGAAATCCAGATATGACCATTCATTTGTGTCTATGTTGATGTGGTTATTGACTTTACCTAAGGCTCAAGTGACAATGACTTTAGGCTTAATGATCGGTGAGCTACGGGAATAAGGGATTGTTAAAATATATAGGCCTAATAATGTTATATATATATTATGTTTGTAAGATCTCTCATACTATTTGATAGTCTATTAAAGTTGACTCTTCTCTCCCCTACTCCTTACAGTGTGACACAATCTTCCGAGAAAGATATGGGCTTAGTTTCGTTCAGACGACTGTTACTCAATTCAGGTAATATTGTATTCTACTTTTAAACCATTTTCTTTAATTTAGACAATAAAGTCTTTAGAACCTAAAAAGCCTTATTTTTAGCACAACTTTACTTTTTCAGTCACCTTTTGACTTGACCCTGACCTATGAACTTTTTGACCCTCTGCAGACCTGTGCCTCGTCTCGGTCAGGATCCTAACACAGAGGTGGATTTGGAACTGGAGTTCAATGCGACCTCCACAGTACCTATCCCCAAGGGCAGTGACATTGTTGAAACATTGAAAGAGGCTGTGACCAATCCAAACTCTAACTTCAACTTATCTTTGGATCTGAACTCCATCACTGTGATAAGTAAGCAAACCCAATCAATAGGTGCTCCAAAAATATCCATTGACAAGTAATGTTCAGTTGTAGAACCTTTGAAGTTAAATCCCGTTGCGGAATTGATCAACCAATTGCGGCTACATCAGCAACATTTCACTGTCCTCCCTCCAACATCCCACGTTATCAAGTTGTACACACTAGTACATCACCAGTACAGTTTAAGCACACGTTGCATTTGGAGCACATTTCAAATTCTAAAAGAGTGCAATGTTTTATTAATTTCAGATGCCCCTGCTACAACAACTGTTCCTGCTACAACTGCCATAACAACGGCACCTCCTCCAGTGGTGGAATTACAAGTCACCTTGCAGCAAGCTTTTGTACCAGCCTTGACTGACCCTCAAAGCACAGAATTCAAAACACTATCAGTAACCATTACTACAATTGTAAGTCCTCGAAATCCAGATATGACCATTCATTTGTGTCTATGTTGATGTGGTTATTGACTTTACCTAAGGCTCAAGTGACAATGACTTTAGGCTTAATGATCGGTGAGCTACGGGAATAAGGGATTGTTAAAATATATAGGCCTAATAATGTATATATATATTATGTTTGTAAGATCTCTCATACTATTTGATAGTCTATTAAAGTTGACTCTTCTCTCCCCTACTCCTTACAGTGTGACACAATCTTCCGAGAAAGATATGGGCTTAGTTTCGTTCAGACGACTGTTACTCAATTCAGGTAATATTGTATTCTACTTTTAAACCATTTTCTTTAATTTAGACAATAAAGTCTTTAGAACCTAAAAAGCCTTATTTTTAGCACAACTTTACTTTTTCAGTCACCTTTTGACTTGACCCTGACCTATGAACTTTTTGACCCTCTGCAGACCTGTGCCTCGTCTCGGTCAGGATCCTAACACAGAGGTGGATTTGGAACTGGAGTTCAATGCGACCTCCACAGTACCTATCCCCAAGGGCAGTGACATTGTTGAAACATTGAAAGAGGCTGTGACCAATCCAAACTCTAACTTCAACTTATCTTTGGATCTGAACTCCATCACTGTGATAAGTAAGCAAACCCAATCAATAGGTGCTCCAAAAATATCCATTGACAAGTAATGTTCAGTTGTAGAACCTTTGAAGTTAAATCCCGTTGCGGAATTGATCAACCAATTGCGGCTACATCAGCAACATTTCACTGTCCTCCCTCCAACATCCCACGTTATCAAGTTGTACACACTAGTACATCACCAGTACAGTTTAAGCACACGTTGCATTTGGAGCACATTTCAAATTCTAAAAGAGTGCAATGTTTTATTAATTTCAGATGCCCCTGCTACAACAACTGTTCCTGCTACAACTGCCATAACAACGGCACCTCCTCCAGTGGTGGAATTACAAGTCACCTTGCAGCAAGCTTTTGTACCAGCCTTGACTGACCCTCAAAGCACAGAATTCAAAACACTATCAGTAACCATTACTACAATTGTAAGTCCTCGAAATCCAGATATGACCATTCATTTGTGTCTATGTTGATGTGGTTATTGACTTTACCTAAGGCTCAAGTGACAATGACTTTAGGCTTAATGATCGGTGAGCTACGGGAATAAGGGATTGTTAAAATATATAGGCCTAATAATGTTATATATATATTATGTTTGTAAGATCTCTCATACTATTTGATAGTCTATTAAAGTTGACTCTTCTCTCCCCTACTCCTTACAGTGTGACACAATCTTCCGAGAAAGATATGGGCTTAGTTTCGTTCAGACGACTGTTACTCAATTCAGGTAATATTGTATTCTACTTTTAAACCATTTTCTTTAATTTAGACAATAAAGTCTTTAGAACCTAAAAAGCCTTATTTTTAGCACAACTTTACTTTTTCAGTCACCTTTTGACTTGACCCTGACCTATGAACTTTTTGACCCTCTGCAGACCTGTGCCTCGTCTCGGTCAGGATCCTAACACAGAGGTGGATTTGGAACTGGAGTTCAATGCGACCTCCACAGTACCTATCCCCAAGGGCAGTGACATTGTTGAAACATTGAAAGAGGCTGTGACCAATCCAAACTCTAACTTCAACTTATCTTTGGATCTGAACTCCATCACTGTGATAAGTAAGCAAACCCAATCAATAGGTGCTCCAATAATATCCATTGACAAGTAATGTTCAGTTGTAGAACCTTTGAAGTTAAATCCCGTTGCGGAATTGATCAACCAATTGCGGCTACATCAGCAACATTTCACTGTCCTCCCTCCAACATCCCACGTTATCAAGTTGTACACACTAGTACATCACCAGTACAGTTTAAGCACACGTTGCATTTGGAGCACATTTCAAATTCTAAAAGAGTGCAATGTTTTATTAATTTCAGATGCCCCTGCTACAACAACTGTTCCTGCTACAACTGCCATAACAACGGCACCTCCTCCAGTGGTGGAATTACAAGTCACCTTGCAGCAAGCTTTTGTACCAGCCTTGACTGACCCTCAAAGCACAGAATTCAAAACACTATCAGTAACCATTACTACAATTGTAAGTCCTCGAAATCCAGATATGACCATTCATTTGTGTCTATGTTGATGTGGTTATTGACTTTACCTAAGGCTCAAGTGACAATGACTTTAGGCTTAATGATCGGTGAGCTACGGGAATAAGGGATTGTTAAAATATATAGGCCTAATAATGTTATATATATATTATGTTTGTAAGATCTCTCATACTATTTGATAGTCTATTAAAGTTGACTCTTCTCTCCCCTACTCCTTACAGTGTGACACAATCTTCCGAGAAAGATATGGGCTTAGTTTCGTTCAGACGACTGTTACTCAATTCAGGTAATATTGTATTCTACTTTTAAACCATTTTCTTTAATTTAGACAATAAAGTCTTTAGAACCTAAAAAGCCTTATTTTTAGCACAACTTTACTTTTTCAGTCACCTTTTGACTTGACCCTGACCTATGAACTTTTTGACCCTCTGCAGACCTGTGCCTCGTCTCGGTCAGGATCCTAACACAGAGGTGGATTTGGAACTGGAGTTCAATGCGACCTCCACAGTACCTATCCCCAAGGGCAGTGACATTGTTGAAACATTGAAAGAGGCTGTGACCAATCCAAACTCTAACTTCAACTTATCTTTGGATCTGAACTCCATCACTGTGATAAGTAAGCAAACCCAATCAATAGGTGCTCCAATAATATCCATTGACAAGTAATGTTCAGTTGTAGAACCTTTGAAGTTAAATCCCGTTGCGGAATTGATCAACCAATTGCGGCTACATCAGCAACATTTCACTGTCCTCCCTCCAACATCCCACGTTATCAAGTTGTACACACTAGTACATCACCAGTACAGTTTAAGCACACGTTGCATTTGGAGCACATTTCAAATTCTAAAAGAGTGCAATGTTTTATTAATTTCAGATGCCCCTGCTACAACAACTGTTCCTGCTACAACTGCCATAACAACGGCACCTCCTCCAGTGGTGGAATTACAAGTCACCTTGCAGCAAGCTTTTGTACCAGCCTTGACTGACCCTCAAAGCACAGAATTCAAAACACTATCAGTAACCATTACTACAATTGTAAGTCCTCGAAATCCAGATATGACCATTCATTTGTGTCTATGTTGATGTGGTTATTGACTTTACCTAAGGCTCAAGTGACAATGACTTTAGGCTTAATGATCGGTGAGCTACGGGAATAAGGGATTGTTAAAATATATAGGCCTAATAATGTTATATATATATTATGTTTGTAAAATCTCTCATACTATTTGATAGTCTATTAAAGTTGACTCTTCTCTCCCCTACTCCTTACAGTGTGACACAATCTTCCGAGAAAGATATGGGCTTAGTTTCGTTCAGACGACTGTTACTCAATTCAGGTAATATTGTATTCTACTTTTAAACCATTTTCTTTAATTTAGACAATAAAGTCTTTAGAACCTAAAAAGCCTTATTTTTAGCACAACTTTACTTTTTCAGTCACCTTTTGACTTGACCCTGACCTATGAACTTTTTGACCCTCTGCAGACCTGTGCCTCGTCTCGGTCAGGATCCTAACACAGAGGTGGATTTGGAACTGGAGTTCAATGCGACCTCCACAGTACCTATCCCCAAGGGCAGTGACATTGTTGAAACATTGAAAGAGGCTGTGACCAATCCAAACTCTAACTTCAACTTATCTTTGGATCTGAACTCCATCACTGTGATAAGTAAGCAAACCCAATCAATAGGTGCTCCAAAATATCCATTGACAAGTAATGTTCAGTTGTAGAACCTTTGAAGTTAAATCCCGTTGCGGAATTGATCAACCAATTGCGGCTACATCAGCAACATTTCACTGTCCTCCCTCCAACATCCCACGTTATCAAGTTGTACACACTAGTACATCACCAGTACAGTTTAAGCACACGTTGCATTTGGAGCACATTTCAAATTCTAAAAGAGTGCAATGTTTTATTAATTTCAGATGCCCCTGCTACAACAACTGTTCCTGCTACAACTGCCATAACAACGGCACCTCCTCCAGTGGTGGAATTACAAGTCACCTTGCAGCAAGCTTTTGTACCAGCCTTGACTGACCCTCAAAGCACAGAATTCAAAACACTATCAGTAACCATTACTACAATTGTAAGTCCTCGAAATCCAGATATGACCATTCATTTGTGTCTATGTTGATGTGGTTATTGACTTTACCTAAGGCTCAAGTGACAATGACTTTAGGCTTAATGATCGGTGAGCTACGGGAATAAGGGATTGTTAAAATATATAGGCCTAATAATGTTATATATATATTATGTTTGTAAGATCTCTCATACTATTTGATAGTCTATTAAAGTTGACTCTTCTCTCCCCTACTCCTTACAGTGTGACACAATCTTCCGAGAAAGATATGGGCTTAGTTTCGTTCAGACGACTGTTACTCAATTCAGGTAATATTGTATTCTACTTTTAAACCATTTTCTTTAATTTAGACAATAAAGTCTTTAGAACCTAAAAAGCCTTATTTTTAGCACAACTTTACTTTTTCAGTCACCTTTTGACTTGACCCTGACCTATGAACTTTTTGACCCTCTGCAGACCTGTGCCTCGTCTCGGTCAGGATCCTAACACAGAGGTGGATTTGGAACTGGAGTTCAATGCGACCTCCACAGTACCTATCCCCAAGGGCAGTGACATTGTTGAAACATTGAAAGAGGCTGTGACCAATCCAAACTCTAACTTCAACTTATCTTTGGATCTGAACTCCATCACTGTGATAAGTAAGCAAACCCAATCAATAGGTGCTCCAAAAATATCCATTGACAAGTAATGTTCAGTTGTAGAACCTTTGAAGTTAAATCCCGTTGCGGAATTGATCAACCAATTGCGGCTACATCAGCAACATTTCACTGTCCTCCCTCCAACATCCCACGTTATCAAGTTGTACACACTAGTACATCACCAGTACAGTTTAAGCACACGTTGCATTTGGAGCACATTTCAAATTCTAAAAGAGTGCAATGTTTTATTAATTTCAGATGCCCCTGCTACAACAACTGTTCCTGCTACAACTGCCATAACAACGGCACCTCCTCCAGTGGTGGAATTACAAGTCACCTTGCAGCAAGCTTTTGTACCAGCCTTGACTGACCCTCAAAGCACAGAATTCAAAACACTATCAGTAACCATTACTACAATTGTAAGTCCTCGAAATCCAGATATGACCATTCATTTGTGTCTATGTTGATGTGGTTATTGACTTTACCTAAGGCTCAAGTGACAATGACTTTAGGCTTAATGATCGGTGAGCTACGGGAATAAGGGATTGTTAAAATATATAGGCCTAATAATGTTATATATATATTATGTTTGTAAGATCTCTCATACTATTTGATAGTCTATTAAAGTTGACTCTTCTCTCCCCTACTCCTTACAGTGTGACACAATCTTCCGAGAAAGATATGGGCTTAGTTTCGTTCAGACGACTGTTACTCAATTCAGGTAATATTGTATTCTACTTTTAAACCATTTTCTTTAATTTAGACAATAAAGTCTTTAGAACCTAAAAAGCCTTATTTTTAGCACAACTTTACTTTTTCAGTCACCTTTTGACTTGACCCTGACCTATGAACTTTTTGACCCTCTGCAGACCTGTGCCTCGTCTCGGTCAGGATCCTAACACAGAGGTGGATTTGGAACTGGAGTTCAATGCGACCTCCACAGTACCTATCCCCAAGGGCAGTGACATTGTTGAAACATTGAAAGAGGCTGTGACCAATCCAAACTCTAACTTCAACTTATCTTTGGATCTGAACTCCATCACTGTGATAAGTAAGCAAACCCAATCAATAGGTGCTCCAAAAATATCCATTGACAAGTAATGTTCAGTTGTAGAACCTTTGAAGTTAAATCCCGTTGCGGAATTGATCAACCAATTGCGGCTACATCAGCAACATTTCACTGTCCTCCCTCCAACATCCCACGTTATCAAGTTGTACACACTAGTACATCACCAGTACAGTTTAAGCACACGTTGCATTTGGAGCACATTTCAAATTCTAAAAGAGTGCAATGTTTTATTAATTTCAGATGCCCCTGCTACAACAACTGTTCCTGCTACAACTGCCATAACAACGGCACCTCCTCCAGTGGTGGAATTACAAGTCACCTTGCAGCAAGCTTTTGTACCAGCCTTGACTGACCCTCAAAGCACAGAATTCAAAACACTATCAGTAACCATTACTACAATTGTAAGTCCTCGAAATCCAGATATGACCATTCATTTGTGTCTATGTTGATGTGGTTATTGACTTTACCTAAGGCTCAAGTGACAATGACTTTAGGCTTAATGATCGGTGAGCTACGGGAATAAGGGATTGTTAAAATATATAGGCCTAATAATGTTATATATATATTATGTTTGTAAGATCTCTCATACTATTTGATAGTCTATTAAAGTTGACTCTTCTCTCCCCTACTCCTTACAGTGTGACACAATCTTCCGAGAAAGATATGGGCTTAGTTTCGTTCAGACGACTGTTACTCAATTCAGGTAATATTGTATTCTACTTTTAAACCATTTTCTTTAATTTAGACAATAAAGTCTTTAGAACCTAAAAAGCCTTATTTTTAGCACAACTTTACTTTTTCAGTCACCTTTTGACTTGACCCTGACCTATGAACTTTTTGACCCTCTGCAGACCTGTGCCTCGTCTCGGTCAGGATCCTAACACAGAGGTGGATTTGGAACTGGAGTTCAATGCGACCTCCACAGTACCTATCCCCAAGGGCAGTGACATTGTTGAAACATTGAAAGAGGCTGTGACCAATCCAAACTCTAACTTCAACTTATCTTTGGATCTGAACTCCATCACTGTGATAAGTAAGCAAACCCAATCAATAGGTGCTCCAAAATATCCATTGACAAGTAATGTTCAGTTGTAGAACCTTTGAAGTTAAATCCCGTTGCGGAATTGATCAACCAATTGCGGCTACATCAGCAACATTTCACTGTCCTCCCTCCAACATCCCACGTTATCAAGTTGTACACACTAGTACATCACCAGTACAGTTTAAGCACACGTTGCATTTGGAGCACATTTCAAATTCTAAAAGAGTGCAATGTTTTATTAATTTCAGATGCCCCTGCTACAACAACTGTTCCTGCTACAACTGCCATAACAACGGCACCTCCTCCAGTGGTGGAATTACAAGTCACCTTGCAGCAAGCTTTTGTACCAGCCTTGACTGACCCTCAAAGCACAGAATTCAAAACACTATCAGTAACCATTACTACAATTGTAAGTCCTCGAAATCCAGATATGACCATTCATTTGTGTCTATGTTGATGTGGTTATTGACTTTACCTAAGGCTCAAGTGACAATGACTTTAGGCTTAATGATCGGTGAGCTACGGGAATAAGGGATTGTTAAAATATATAGGCCTAATAATGTTATATATATATTATGTTTGTAAGATCTCTCATACTATTTGATAGTCTATTAAAGTTGACTCTTCTCTCCCCTACTCCTTACAGTGTGACACAATCTTCCGAGAAAGATATGGGCTTAGTTTCGTTCAGACGACTGTTACTCAATTCAGGTAATATTGTATTCTACTTTTAAACCATTTTCTTTAATTTAGACAATAAAGTCTTTAGAACCTAAAAAGCCTTATTTTTAGCACAACTTTACTTTTTCAGTCACCTTTTGACTTGACCCTGACCTATGAACTTTTTGACCCTCTGCAGACCTGTGCCTCGTCTCGGTCAGGATCCTAACACAGAGGTGGATTTGGAACTGGAGTTCAATGCGACCTCCACAGTACCTATCCCCAAGGGCAGTGACATTGTTGAAACATTGAAAGAGGCTGTGACCAATCCAAACTCTAACTTCAACTTATCTTTGGATCTGAACTCCATCACTGTGATAAGTAAGCAAACCCAATCAATAGGTGCTCCAAAAATATCCATTGACAAGTAATGTTCAGTTGTAGAACCTTTGAAGTTAAATCCCGTTGCGGAATTGATCAACCAATTGCGGCTACATCAGCAACATTTCACTGTCCTCCCTCCAACATCCCACGTTATCAAGTTGTACACACTAGTACATCACCAGTACAGTTTAAGCACACGTTGCATTTGGAGCACATTTCAAATTCTAAAAGAGTGCAATGTTTTATTAATTTCAGATGCCCCTGCTACAACAACTGTTCCTGCTACAACTGCCATAACAACGGCACCTCCTCCAGTGGTGGAATTACAAGTCACCTTGCAGCAAGCTTTTGTACCAGCCTTGACTGACCCTCAAAGCACAGAATTCAAAACACTATCAGTAACCATTACTACAATTGTAAGTCCTCGAAATCCAGATATGACCATTCATTTGTGTCTATGTTGATGTGGTTATTGACTTTACCTAAGGCTCAAGTGACAATGACTTTAGGCTTAATGATCGGTGAGCTACGGGAATAAGGGATTGTTAAAATATATAGGCCTAATAATGTTATATATATATTATGTTTGTAAGATCTCTCATACTATTTGATAGTCTATTAAAGTTGACTCTTCTCTCCCCTACTCCTTACAGTGTGACACAATCTTCCGAGAAAGATATGGGCTTAGTTTCGTTCAGACGACTGTTACTCAATTCAGGTAATATTGTATTCTACTTTTAAACCATTTTCTTTAATTTAGACAATAAAGTCTTTAGAACCTAAAAAGCCTTATTTTTAGCACAACTTTACTTTTTCAGTCACCTTTTGACTTGACCCTGACCTATGAACTTTTTGACCCTCTGCAGACCTGTGCCTCGTCTCGGTCAGGATCCTAACACAGAGGTGGATTTGGAACTGGAGTTCAATGCGACCTCCACAGTACCTATCCCCAAGGGCAGTGACATTGTTGAAACATTGAAAGAGGCTGTGACCAATCCAAACTCTAACTTCAACTTATCTTTGGATCTGAACTCCATCACTGTGATAAGTAAGCAAACCCAATCAATAGGTGCTCCAATAATATCCATTGACAAGTAATGTTCAGTTGTAGAACCTTTGAAGTTAAATCCCGTTGCGGAATTGATCAACCAATTGCGGCTACATCAGCAACATTTCACTGTCCTCCCTCCAACATCCCACGTTATCAAGTTGTACACACTAGTACATCACCAGTACAGTTTAAGCACACGTTGCATTTGGAGCACATTTCAAATTCTAAAAGAGTGCAATGTTTTATTAATTTCAGATGCCCCTGCTACAACAACTGTTCCTGCTACAACTGCCATAACAACGGCACCTCCTCCAGTGGTGGAATTACAAGTCACCTTGCAGCAAGCTTTTGTACCAGCCTTGACTGACCCTCAAAGCACAGAATTCAAAACACTATCAGTAACCATTACTACAATTGTAAGTCCTCGAAATCCAGATATGACCATTCATTTGTGTCTATGTTGATGTGGTTATTGACTTTACCTAAGGCTCAAGTGACAATGACTTTAGGCTTAATGATCGGTGAGCTACGGGAATAAGGGATTGTTAAAATATATAGGCCTAATAATGTTATATATATATTATGTTTGTAAGATCTCTCATACTATTTGATAGTCTATTAAAGTTGACTCTTCTCTCCCCTACTCCTTACAGTGTGACACAATCTTCCGAGAAAGATATGGGCTTAGTTTCGTTCAGACGACTGTTACTCAATTCAGGTAATATTGTATTCTACTTTTAAACCATTTTCTTTAATTTAGACAATAAAGTCTTTAGAACCTAAAAAGCCTTATTTTTAGCACAACTTTACTTTTTCAGTCACCTTTTGACTTGACCCTGACCTATGAACTTTTTGACCCTCTGCAGACCTGTGCCTCGTCTCGGTCAGGATCCTAACACAGAGGTGGATTTGGAACTGGAGTTCAATGCGACCTCCACAGTACCTATCCCCAAGGGCAGTGACATTGTTGAAACATTGAAAGAGGCTGTGACCAATCCAAACTCTAACTTCAACTTATCTTTGGATCTGAACTCCATCACTGTGATAAGTAAGCAAACCCAATCAATAGGTGCTCCAAAATATCCATTGACAAGTAATGTTCAGTTGTAGAACCTTTGAAGTTAAATCCCGTTGCGGAATTGATCAACCAATTGCGGCTACATCAGCAACATTTCACTGTCCTCCCTCCAACATCCCACGTTATCAAGTTGTACACACTAGTACATCACCAGTACAGTTTAAGCACACGTTGCATTTGGAGCACATTTCAAATTCTAAAAGAGTGCAATGTTTTATTAATTTCAGATGCCCCTGCTACAACAACTGTTCCTGCTACAACTGCCATAACAACGGCACCTCCTCCAGTGGTGGAATTACAAGTCACCTTGCAGCAAGCTTTTGTACCAGCCTTGACTGACCCTCAAAGCACAGAATTCAAAACACTATCAGTAACCATTACTACAATTGTAAGTCCTCGAAATCCAGATATGACCATTCATTTGTGTCTATGTTGATGTGGTTATTGACTTTACCTAAGGCTCAAGTGACAATGACTTTAGGCTTAATGATCGGTGAGCTACGGGAATAAGGGATTGTTAAAATATATAGGCCTAATAATGTTATATATATATTATGTTTGTAAAATCTCTCATACTATTTGATAGTCTATTAAAGTTGACTCTTCTCTCCCCTACTCCTTACAGTGTGACACAATCTTCCGAGAAAGATATGGGCTTAGTTTCGTTCAGACGACTGTTACTCAATTCAGGTAATATTGTATTCTACTTTTAAACCATTTTCTTTAATTTAGACAATAAAGTCTTTAGAACCTAAAAAGCCTTATTTTTAGCACAACTTTACTTTTTCAGTCACCTTTTGACTTGACCCTGACCTATGAACTTTTTGACCCTCTGCAGACCTGTGCCTCGTCTCGGTCAGGATCCTAACACAGAGGTGGATTTGGAACTGGAGTTCAATGCGACCTCCACAGTACCTATCCCCAAGGGCAGTGACATTGTTGAAACATTGAAAGAGGCTGTGACCAATCCAAACTCTAACTTCAACTTATCTTTGGATCTGAACTCCATCACTGTGATAAGTAAGCAAACCCAATCAATAGGTGCTCCAAAAATATCCATTGACAAGTAATGTTCAGTTGTAGAACCTTTGAAGTTAAATCCCGTTGCGGAATTGATCAACCAATTGCGGCTACATCAGCAACATTTCACTGTCCTCCCTCCAACATCCCACGTTATCAAGTTAGTACATCACCAGTACAGTTTAAGCACACGTTGCATTTGGAGCACATTTCAAATTCTAAAAGAGTGTAATGTTTTATTAATTTCAGATGCCCCTGCTACAACAACTGTTCCTGCTACAACTGCCATAACAACGGCACCTCCTCCAGTGGTGGAATTACAAGTCACCTTGCAGCAAGCTTTTGTACCAGCCTTGACTGACCCTCAAAGCACAGAATTCAAAACACTATCAGTAACCATTACTACAATTGTAAGTCCTCGAAATCCAGATATGACCATTCATTTGTGTCTATGTTGATGTGGTTATTGACTTTACCTAAGGCTCAAGTGACAATGACTTTAGGCTTAATGATCGGTGAGCTACGGGAATAAGGGATTGTTAAAATATATAGGCCTAATAATGTTATATATATATTATGTTTGTAAGATCTCTCATACTATTTGATAGTCTATTAAAGTTGACTCTTCTCTCCCCTACTCCTTACAGTGTGACACAATCTTCCGAGAAAGATATGGGCTTAGTTTCGTTCAGACGACTGTTACTCAATTCAGGTAATATTGTATTCTACTTTTAAACCATTTTCTTTAATTTAGACAATAAAGTCTTTAGAACCTAAAAAGCCTTATTTTTAGCACAACTTTACTTTTTCAGTCACCTTTTGACTTGACCCTGACCTATGAACTTTTTGACCCTCTGCAGACCTGTGCCTCGTCTCGGTCAGGATCCTAACACAGAGGTGGATTTGGAACTGGAGTTCAATGCGACCTCCACAGTACCTATCCCCAAGGGCAGTGACATTGTTGAAACATTGAAAGAGGCTGTGACCAATCCAAACTCTAACTTCAACTTATCTTTGGATCTGAACTCCATCACTGTGATAAGTAAGCAAACCCAATCAATAGGTGCTCCAAAATATCCATTGACAAGTAATGTTCAGTTGTAGAACCTTTGAAGTTAAATCCCGTTGCGGAATTGATCAACCAATTGCGGCTACATCAGCAACATTTCACTGTCCTCCCTCCAACATCCCACGTTATCAAGTTGTACACACTAGTACATCACCAGTACAGTTTAAGCACACGTTGCATTTGGAGCACATTTCAAATTCTAAAAGAGTGCAATGTTTTATTAATTTCAGATGCCCCTGCTACAACAACTGTTCCTGCTACAACTGCCATAACAACGGCACCTCCTCCAGTGGTGGAATTACAAGTCACCTTGCAGCAAGCTTTTGTACCAGCCTTGACTGACCCTCAAAGCACAGAATTCAAAACACTATCAGTAACCATTACTACAATTGTAAGTCCTCGAAATCCAGATATGACCATTCATTTGTGTCTATGTTGATGTGGTTATTGACTTTACCTAAGGCTCAAGTGACAATGACTTTAGGCTTAATGATCGGTGAGCTACGGGAATAAGGGATTGTTAAAATATATAGGCCTAATAATGTTATATATATTATGTTTGTAAAATCTCTCATACTATTTGATAGTCTATTAAAGTTGACTCTTCTCTCCCCTACTCCTTACAGTGTGACACAATCTTCCGAGAAAGATATGGGCTTAGTTTCGTTCAGACGACTGTTACTCAATTCAGGTAATATTGTATTCTACTTTTAAACCATTTTCTTTAATTTAGACAATAAAGTCTTTAGAACCTAAAAAGCCTTATTTTTAGCACAACTTTACTTTTTCAGTCACCTTTTGACTTGACCCTGACCTATGAACTTTTTGACCCTCTGCAGACCTGTGCCTCGTCTCGGTCAGGATCCTAACACAGAGGTGGATTTGGAACTGGAGTTCAATGCGACCTCCACAGTACCTATCCCCAAGGGCAGTGACATTGTTGAAACATTGAAAGAGGCTGTGACCAATCCAAACTCTAACTTCAACTTATCTTTGGATCTGAACTCCATCACTGTGATAAGTAAGCAAACCCAATCAATAGGTGCTCCAAAAATATCCATTGACAAGTAATGTTCAGTTGTAGAACCTTTGAAGTTAAATCCCGTTGCGGAATTGATCAACCAATTGCGGCTACATCAGCAACATTTCACTGTCCTCCCTCCAACATCCCACGTTATCAAGTTGTACACACTAGTACATCACCAGTACAGTTTAAGCACACGTTGCATTTGGAGCACATTTCAAATTCTAAAAGAGTGTAATGTTTTATTAATTTCAGATGCCCCTGCTACAACAACTGTTCCTGCTACAACTGCCATAACAACGGCACCTCCTCCAGTGGTGGAATTACAAGTCACCTTGCAGCAAGCTTTTGTACCAGCCTTGACTGACCCTCAAAGCACAGAATTCAAAACACTATCAGTAACCATTACTACAATTGTAAGTCCTCGAAATCCAGATATGACCATTCATTTGTGTCTATGTTGATGTGGTTATTGACTTTACCTAAGGCTCAAGTGACAATGACTTTAGGCTTAATGATCGGTGAGCTACGGGAATAAGGGATTGTTAAAATATATAGGCCTAATAATGTTATATATATATTATGTTTGTAAGATCTCTCATACTATTTGATAGTCTATTAAAGTTGACTCTTCTCTCCCCTACTCCTTACAGTGTGACACAATCTTCCGAGAAAGATATGGGCTTAGTTTCGTTCAGACGACTGTTACTCAATTCAGGTAATATTGTATTCTACTTTTAAACCATTTTCTTTAATTTAGACAATAAAGTCTTTAGAACCTAAAAAGCCTTATTTTTAGCACAACTTTACTTTTTCAGTCACCTTTTGACTTGACCCTGACCTATGAACTTTTTGACCCTCTGCAGACCTGTGCCTCGTCTCGGTCAGGATCCTAACACAGAGGTGGATTTGGAACTGGAGTTCAATGCGACCTCCACAGTACCTATCCCCAAGGGCAGTGACATTGTTGAAACATTGAAAGAGGCTGTGACCAATCCAAACTCTAACTTCAACTTATCTTTGGATCTGAACTCCATCACTGTGATAAGTAAGCAAACCCAATCAATAGGTGCTCCAAAAATATCCATTGACAAGTAATGTTCAGTTGTAGAACCTTTGAAGTTAAATCCCGTTGCGGAATTGATCAACCAATTGCGGCTACATCAGCAACATTTCACTGTCCTCCCTCCAACATCCCACGTTATCAAGTTGTACACACTAGTACATCACCAGTACAGTTTAAGCACACGTTGCATTTGGAGCACATTTCAAATTCTAAAAGAGTGTAATGTTTTATTAATTTCAGATGCCCCTGCTACAACAACTGTTCCTGCTACAACTGCCATAACAACGGCACCTCCTCCAGTGGTGGAATTACAAGTCACCTTGCAGCAAGCTTTTGTACCAGCCTTGACTGACCCTCAAAGCACAGAATTCAAAACACTATCAGTAACCATTACTACAATTGTAAGTCCTCGAAATCCAGATATGACCATTCATTTGTGTCTATGTTGATGTGGTTATTGACTTTACCTAAGGCTCAAGTGACAATGACTTTAGGCTTAATGATCGGTGAGCTACGGGAATAAGGGATTGTTAAAATATATAGGCCTAATAATGTTATATATATTATGTTTGTAAAATCTCTCATACTATTTGATAGTCTATTAAAGTTGACTCTTCTCTCCCCTACTCCTTACAGTGTGACACAATCTTCCGAGAAAGATATGGGCTTAGTTTCGTTCAGACGACTGTTACTCAATTCAGGTAATATTGTATTCTACTTTTAAACCATTTTCTTTAATTTAGACAATAAAGTCTTTAGAACCTAAAAAGCCTTATTTTTAGCACAACTTTACTTTTTCAGTCACCTTTTGACTTGACCCTGACCTATGAACTTTTTGACCCTCTGCAGACCTGTGCCTCGTCTCGGTCAGGATCCTAACACAGAGGTGGATTTGGAACTGGAGTTCAATGCGACCTCCACAGTACCTATCCCCAAGGGCAGTGACATTGTTGAAACATTGAAAGAGGCTGTGACCAATCCAAACTCTAACTTCAACTTATCTTTGGATCTGAACTCCATCACTGTGATAAGTAAGCAAACCCAATCAATAGGTGCTCCAAAAATATCCATTGACAAGTAATGTTCAGTTGTAGAACCTTTGAAGTTAAATCCCGTTGCGGAATTGATCAACCAATTGCGGCTACATCAGCAACATTTCACTGTCCTCCCTCCAACATCCCACGTTATCAAGTTGTACACACTAGTACATCACCAGTACAGTTTAAGCACACGTTGCATTTGGAGCACATTTCAAATTCTAAAAGAGTGTAATGTTTTATTAATTTCAGATGCCCCTGCTACAACAACTGTTCCTGCTACAACTGCCATAACAACGGCACCTCCTCCAGTGGTGGAATTACAAGTCACCTTGCAGCAAGCTTTTGTACCAGCCTTGACTGACCCTCAAAGCACAGAATTCAAAACACTATCAGTAACCATTACTACAATTGTAAGTCCTCGAAATCCAGATATGACCATTCATTTGTGTCTATGTTGATGTGGTTATTGACTTTACCTAAGGCTCAAGTGACAATGACTTTAGGCTTAATGATCGGTGAGCTACGGGAATAAGGGATTGTTAAAATATATAGGCCTAATAATGTTATATATATATTATGTTTGTAAGATCTCTCATACTATTTGATAGTCTATTAAAGTTGACTCTTCTCTCCCCTACTCCTTACAGTGTGACACAATCTTCCGAGAAAGATATGGGCTTAGTTTCGTTCAGACGACTGTTACTCAATTCAGGTAATATTGTATTCTACTTTTAAACCATTTTCTTTAATTTAGACAATAAAGTCTTTAGAACCTAAAAAGCCTTATTTTTAGCACAACTTTACTTTTTCAGTCACCTTTTGACTTGACCCTGACCTATGAACTTTTTGACCCTCTGCAGACCTGTGCCTCGTCTCGGTCAGGATCCTAACACAGAGGTGGATTTGGAACTGGAGTTCAATGCGACCTCCACAGTACCTATCCCCAAGGGCAGTGACATTGTTGAAACATTGAAAGAGGCTGTGACCAATCCAAACTCTAACTTCAACTTATCTTTGGATCTGAACTCCATCACTGTGATAAGTAAGCAAACCCAATCAATAGGTGCTCCAAAAATATCCATTGACAAGTAATGTTCAGTTGTAGAACCTTTGAAGTTAAATCCCGTTGCGGAATTGATCAACCAATTGCGGCTACATCAGCAACATTTCACTGTCCTCCCTCCAACATCCCACGTTATCAAGTTGTACACACTAGTACATCACCAGTACAGTTTAAGCACACGTTGCATTTGGAGCACATTTCAAATTCTAAAAGAGTGTAATGTTTTATTAATTTCAGATGCCCCTGCTACAACAACTGTTCCTGCTACAACTGCCATAACAACGGCACCTCCTCCAGTGGTGGAATTACAAGTCACCTTGCAGCAAGCTTTTGTACCAGCCTTGACTGACCCTCAAAGCACAGAATTCAAAACACTATCAGTAACCATTACTACAATTGTAAGTCCTCGAAATCCAGATATGACCATTCATTTGTGTCTATGTTGATGTGGTTATTGACTTTACCTAAGGCTCAAGTGACAATGACTTTAGGCTTAATGATCGGTGAGCTACGGGAATAAGGGATTGTTAAAATATATAGGCCTAATAATGTTATATATATATTATGTTTGTAAGATCTCTCATACTATTTGATAGTCTATTAAAGTTGACTCTTCTCTCCCCTACTCCTTACAGTGTGACACAATCTTCCGAGAAAGATATGGGCTTAGTTTCGTTCAGACGACTGTTACTCAATTCAGGTAATATTGTATTCTACTTTTAAACCATTTTCTTTAATTTAGACAATAAAGTCTTTAGAACCTAAAAAGCCTTATTTTTAGCACAACTTTACTTTTTCAGTCACCTTTTGACTTGACCCTGACCTATGAACTTTTTGACCCTCTGCAGACCTGTGCCTCGTCTCGGTCAGGATCCTAACACAGAGGTGGATTTGGAACTGGAGTTCAATGCGACCTCCACAGTACCTATCCCCAAGGGCAGTGACATTGTTGAAACATTGAAAGAGGCTGTGACCAATCCAAACTCTAACTTCAACTTATCTTTGGATCTGAACTCCATCACTGTGATAAGTAAGCAAACCCAATCAATAGGTGCTCCAAAAATATCCATTGACAAGTAATGTTCAGTTGTAGAACCTTTGAAGTTAAATCCCGTTGCGGAATTGATCAACCAATTGCGGCTACATCAGCAACATTTCACTGTCCTCCCTCCAACATCCCACGTTATCAAGTTGTACACACTAGTACATCACCAGTACAGTTTAAGCACACGTTGCATTTGGAGCACATTTCAAATTCTAAAAGAGTGTAATGTTTTATTAATTTCAGATGCCCCTGCTACAACAACTGTTCCTGCTACAACTGCCATAACAACGGCACCTCCTCCAGTGGTGGAATTACAAGTCACCTTGCAGCAAGCTTTTGTACCAGCCTTGACTGACCCTCAAAGCACAGAATTCAAAACACTATCAGTAACCATTACTACAATTGTAAGTCCTCGAAATCCAGATATGACCATTCATTTGTGTCTATGTTGATGTGGTTATTGACTTTACCTAAGGCTCAAGTGACAATGACTTTAGGCTTAATGATCGGTGAGCTACGGGAATAAGGGATTGTTAAAATATATAGGCCTAATAATGTTATATATATTATGTTTGTAAAATCTCTCATACTATTTGATAGTCTATTAAAGTTGACTCTTCTCTCCCCTACTCCTTACAGTGTGACACAATCTTCCGAGAAAGATATGGGCTTAGTTTCGTTCAGACGACTGTTACTCAATTCAGGTAATATTGTATTCTACTTTTAAACCATTTTCTTTAATTTAGACAATAAAGTCTTTAGAACCTAAAAAGCCTTATTTTTAGCACAACTTTACTTTTTCAGTCACCTTTTGACTTGACCCTGACCTATGAACTTTTTGACCCTCTGCAGACCTGTGCCTCGTCTCGGTCAGGATCCTAACACAGAGGTGGATTTGGAACTGGAGTTCAATGCGACCTCCACAGTACCTATCCCCAAGGGCAGTGACATTGTTGAAACATTGAAAGAGGCTGTGACCAATCCAAACTCTAACTTCAACTTATCTTTGGATCTGAACTCCATCACTGTGATAAGTAAGCAAACCCAATCAATAGGTGCTCCAAAAATATCCATTGACAAGTAATGTTCAGTTGTAGAACCTTTGAAGTTAAATCCCGTTGCGGAATTGATCAACCAATTGCGGCTACATCAGCAACATTTCACTGTCCTCCCTCCAACATCCCACGTTATCAAGTTGTACACACTAGTACATCACCAGTACAGTTTAAGCACACGTTGCATTTGGAGCACATTTCAAATTCTAAAAGAGTGTAATGTTTTATTAATTTCAGATGCCCCTGCTACAACAACTGTTCCTGCTACAACTGCCATAACAACGGCACCTCCTCCAGTGGTGGAATTACAAGTCACCTTGCAGCAAGCTTTTGTACCAGCCTTGACTGACCCTCAAAGCACAGAATTCAAAACACTATCAGTAACCATTACTACAATTGTAAGTCCTCGAAATCCAGATATGACCATTCATTTGTGTCTATGTTGATGTGGTTATTGACTTTACCTAAGGCTCAAGTGACAATGACTTTAGGCTTAATGATCGGTGAGCTACGGGAATAAGGGATTGTTAAAATATATAGGCCTAATAATGTTATATATATTATGTTTGTAAAATCTCTCATACTATTTGATAGTCTATTAAAGTTGACTCTTCTCTCCCCTACTCCTTACAGTGTGACACAATCTTCCGAGAAAGATATGGGCTTAGTTTCGTTCAGACGACTGTTACTCAATTCAGGTAATATTGTATTCTACTTTTAAACCATTTTCTTTAATTTAGACAATAAAGTCTTTAGAACCTAAAAAGCCTTATTTTTAGCACAACTTTACTTTTTCAGTCACCTTTTGACTTGACCCTGACCTATGAACTTTTTGACCCTCTGCAGACCTGTGCCTCGTCTCGGTCAGGATCCTAACACAGAGGTGGATTTGGAACTGGAGTTCAATGCGACCTCCACAGTACCTATCCCCAAGGGCAGTGACATTGTTGAAACATTGAAAGAGGCTGTGACCAATCCAAACTCTAACTTCAACTTATCTTTGGATCTGAACTCCATCACTGTGATAAGTAAGCAAACCCAATCAATAGGTGCTCCAAAAATATCCATTGACAAGTAATGTTCAGTTGTAGAACCTTTGAAGTTAAATCCCGTTGCGGAATTGATCAACCAATTGCGGCTACATCAGCAACATTTCACTGTCCTCCCTCCAACATCCCACGTTATCAAGTTGTACACACTAGTACATCACCAGTACAGTTTAAGCACACGTTGCATTTGGAGCACATTTCAAATTCTAAAAGAGTGTAATGTTTTATTAATTTCAGATGCCCCTGCTACAACAACTGTTCCTGCTACAACTGCCATAACAACGGCACCTCCTCCAGTGGTGGAATTACAAGTCACCTTGCAGCAAGCTTTTGTACCAGCCTTGACTGACCCTCAAAGCACAGAATTCAAAACACTATCAGTAACCATTACTACAATTGTAAGTCCTCGAAATCCAGATATGACCATTCATTTGTGTCTATGTTGATGTGGTTATTGACTTTACCTAAGGCTCAAGTGACAATGACTTTAGGCTTAATGATCGGTGAGCTACGGGAATAAGGGATTGTTAAAATATATAGGCCTAATAATGTTATATATATTATGTTTGTAAAATCTCTCATACTATTTGATAGTCTATTAAAGTTGACTCTTCTCTCCCCTACTCCTTACAGTGTGACACAATCTTCCGAGAAAGATATGGGCTTAGTTTCGTTCAGACGACTGTTACTCAATTCAGGTAATATTGTATTCTACTTTTAAACCATTTTCTTTAATTTAGACAATAAAGTCTTTAGAACCTAAAAAGCCTTATTTTTAGCACAACTTTACTTTTTCAGTCACCTTTTGACTTGACCCTGACCTATGAACTTTTTGACCCTCTGCAGACCTGTGCCTCGTCTCGGTCAGGATCCTAACACAGAGGTGGATTTGGAACTGGAGTTCAATGCGACCTCCACAGTACCTATCCCCAAGGGCAGTGACATTGTTGAAACATTGAAAGAGGCTGTGACCAATCCAAACTCTAACTTCAACTTATCTTTGGATCTGAACTCCATCACTGTGATAAGTAAGCAAACCCAATCAATAGGTGCTCCAAAAATATCCATTGACAAGTAATGTTCAGTTGTAGAACCTTTGAAGTTAAATCCCGTTGCGGAATTGATCAACCAATTGCGGCTACATCAGCAACATTTCACTGTCCTCCCTCCAACATCCCACGTTATCAAGTTGTACACACTAGTACATCACCAGTACAGTTTAAGCACACGTTGCATTTGGAGCACATTTCAAATTCTAAAAGAGTGTAATGTTTTATTAATTTCAGATGCCCCTGCTACAACAACTGTTCCTGCTACAACTGCCATAACAACGGCACCTCCTCCAGTGGTGGAATTACAAGTCACCTTGCAGCAAGCTTTTGTACCAGCCTTGACTGACCCTCAAAGCACAGAATTCAAAACACTATCAGTAACCATTACTACAATTGTAAGTCCTCGAAATCCAGATATGACCATTCATTTGTGTCTATGTTGATGTGGTTATTGACTTTACCTAAGGCTCAAGTGACAATGACTTTAGGCTTAATGATCGGTGAGCTACGGGAATAAGGGATTGTTAAAATATATAGGCCTAATAATGTTATATATATTATGTTTGTAAAATCTCTCATACTATTTGATAGTCTATTAAAGTTGACTCTTCTCTCCCCTACTCCTTACAGTGTGACACAATCTTCCGAGAAAGATATGGGCTTAGTTTCGTTCAGACGACTGTTACTCAATTCAGGTAATATTGTATTCTACTTTTAAACCATTTTCTTTAATTTAGACAATAAAGTCTTTAGAACCTAAAAAGCCTTATTTTTAGCACAACTTTACTTTTTCAGTCACCTTTTGACTTGACCCTGACCTATGAACTTTTTGACCCTCTGCAGACCTGTGCCTCGTCTCGGTCAGGATCCTAACACAGAGGTGGATTTGGAACTGGAGTTCAATGCGACCTCCACAGTACCTATCCCCAAGGGCAGTGACATTGTTGAAACATTGAAAGAGGCTGTGACCAATCCAAACTCTAACTTCAACTTATCTTTGGATCTGAACTCCATCACTGTGATAAGTAAGCAAACCCAATCAATAGGTGCTCCAAAAATATCCATTGACAAGTAATGTTCAGTTGTAGAACCTTTGAAGTTAAATCCCGTTGCGGAATTGATCAACCAATTGCGGCTACATCAGCAACATTTCACTGTCCTCCCTCCAACATCCCACGTTATCAAGTTGTACACACTAGTACATCACCAGTACAGTTTAAGCACACGTTGCATTTGGAGCACATTTCAAATTCTAAAAGAGTGTAATGTTTTATTAATTTCAGATGCCCCTGCTACAACAACTGTTCCTGCTACAACTGCCATAACAACGGCACCTCCTCCAGTGGTGGAATTACAAGTCACCTTGCAGCAAGCTTTTGTACCAGCCTTGACTGACCCTCAAAGCACAGAATTCAAAACACTATCAGTAACCATTACTACAATTGTAAGTCCTCGAAATCCAGATATGACCATTCATTTGTGTCTATGTTGATGTGGTTATTGACTTTACCTAAGGCTCAAGTGACAATGACTTTAGGCTTAATGATCGGTGAGCTACGGGAATAAGGGATTGTTAAAATATATAGGCCTAATAATGTTATATATATTATGTTTGTAAAATCTCTCATACTATTTGATAGTCTATTAAAGTTGACTCTTCTCTCCCCTACTCCTTACAGTGTGACACAATCTTCCGAGAAAGATATGGGCTTAGTTTCGTTCAGACGACTGTTACTCAATTCAGGTAATATTGTATTCTACTTTTAAACCATTTTCTTTAATTTAGACAATAAAGTCTTTAGAACCTAAAAAGCCTTATTTTTAGCACAACTTTACTTTTTCAGTCACCTTTTGACTTGACCCTGACCTATGAACTTTTTGACCCTCTGCAGACCTGTGCCTCGTCTCGGTCAGGATCCTAACACAGAGGTGGATTTGGAACTGGAGTTCAATGCGACCTCCACAGTACCTATCCCCAAGGGCAGTGACATTGTTGAAACATTGAAAGAGGCTGTGACCAATCCAAACTCTAACTTCAACTTATCTTTGGATCTGAACTCCATCACTGTGATAAGTAAGCAAACCCAATCAATAGGTGCTCCAAAAATATCCATTGACAAGTAATGTTCAGTTGTAGAACCTTTGAAGTTAAATCCCGTTGCGGAATTGATCAACCAATTGCGGCTACATCAGCAACATTTCACTGTCCTCCCTCCAACATCCCACGTTATCAAGTTGTACACACTAGTACATCACCAGTACAGTTTAAGCACACGTTGCATTTGGAGCACCTTTCAAATTCTAAAAGAGTGTAATGTTTTATTAATTTCAGATGCCCCTGCTACAACAACTGTTCCTGCTACAACTGCCATAACAACGGCACCTCCTCCAGTGGTGGAATTACAAGTCACCTTGCAGCAAGCTTTTGTACCAGCCTTGACTGACCCTCAAAGCACAGAATTCAAAACACTATCAGTAACCATTACTACAATTGTAAGTCCTCGAAATCCAGATATGACCATTCATTTGTGTCTATGTTGATGTGGTTATTGACTTTACCTAAGGCTCAAGTGACAATGACTTTAGGCTTAATGATCGGTGAGCTACGGGAATAAGGGATTGTTAAAATATATAGGCCTAATAATGTTATATATATTATGTTTGTAAAATCTCTCATACTATTTGATAGTCTATTAAAGTTGACTCTTCTCTCCCCTACTCCTTACAGTGTGACACAATCTTCCGAGAAAGATATGGGCTTAGTTTCGTTCAGACGACTGTTACTCAATTCAGGTAATATTGTATTCTACTTTTAAACCATTTTCTTTAATTTAGACAATAAAGTCTTTAGAACCTAAAAAGCCTTATTTTTAGCACAACTTTACTTTTTCAGTCACCTTTTGACTTGACCCTGACCTATGAACTTTTTGACCCTCTGCAGACCTGTGCCTCGTCTCGGTCAGGATCCTAACACAGAGGTGGATTTGGAACTGGAGTTCAATGCGACCTCCACAGTACCTATCCCCAAGGGCAGTGACATTGTTGAAACATTGAAAGAGGCTGTGACCAATCCAAACTCTAACTTCAACTTATCTTTGGATCTGAACTCCATCACTGTGATAAGTAAGCAAACCCAATCAATAGGTGCTCCAAAAATATCCATTGACAAGTAATGTTCAGTTGTAGAACCTTTGAAGTTAAATCCCGTTGCGGAATTGATCAACCAATTGCGGCTACATCAGCAACATTTCACTGTCCTCCCTCCAACATCCCACGTTATCAAGTTGTACACACTAGTACATCACCAGTACAGTTTAAGCACACGTTGCATTTGGAGCACCTTTCAAATTCTAAAAGAGTGTAATGTTTTATTAATTTCAGATGCCCCTGCTACAACAACTGTTCCTGCTACAACTGCCATAACAACGGCACCTCCTCCAGTGGTGGAATTACAAGTCACCTTGCAGCAAGCTTTTGTACCAGCCTTGACTGACCCTCAAAGCACAGAATTCAAAACACTATCAGTAACCATTACTACAATTGTAAGTCCTCGAAATCCAGATATGACCATTCATTTGTGTCTATGTTGATGTGGTTATTGACTTTACCTAAGGCTCAAGTGACAATGACTTTAGGCTTAATGATCGGTGAGCTACGGGAATAAGGGATTGTTAAAATATATAGGCCTAATAATGTTATATATATTATGTTTGTAAAATCTCTCATACTATTTGATAGTCTATTAAAGTTGACTCTTCTCTCCCCTACTCCTTACAGTGTGACACAATCTTCCGAGAAAGATATGGGCTTAGTTTCGTTCAGACGACTGTTACTCAATTCAGGTAATATTGTATTCTACTTTTAAACCATTTTCTTTAATTTAGACAATAAAGTCTTTAGAACCTAAAAAGCCTTATTTTTAGCACAACTTTACTTTTTCAGTCACCTTTTGACTTGACCCTGACCTATGAACTTTTTGACCCTCTGCAGACCTGTGCCTCGTCTCGGTCAGGATCCTAACACAGAGGTGGATTTGGAACTGGAGTTCAATGCGACCTCCACAGTACCTATCCCCAAGGGCAGTGACATTGTTGAAACATTGAAAGAGGCTGTGACCAATCCAAACTCTAACTTCAACTTATCTTTGGATCTGAACTCCATCACTGTGATAAGTAAGCAAACCCAATCAATAGGTGCTCCAAAAATATCCATTGACAAGTAATGTTCAGTTGTAGAACCTTTGAAGTTAAATCCCGTTGCGGAATTGATCAACCAATTGCGGCTACATCAGCAACATTTCACTGTCCTCCCTCCAACATCCCACGTTATCAAGTTGTACACACTAGTACATCACCAGTACAGTTTAAGCACACGTTGCATTTGGAGCACCTTTCAAATTCTAAAAGAGTGTAATGTTTTATTAATTTCAGATGCCCCTGCTACAACAACTGTTCCTGCTACAACTGCCATAACAACGGCACCTCCTCCAGTGGTGGAATTACAAGTCACCTTGCAGCAAGCTTTTGTACCAGCCTTGACTGACCCTCAAAGCACAGAATTCAAAACACTATCAGTAACCATTACTACAATTGTAAGTCCTCGAAATCCAGATATGACCATTCATTTGTGTCTATGTTGATGTGGTTATTGACTTTACCTAAGGCTCAAGTGACAATGACTTTAGGCTTAATGATCGGTGAGCTACGGGAATAAGGGATTGTTAAAATATATAGGCCTAATAATGTTATATATATTATGTTTGTAAAATCTCTCATACTATTTGATAGTCTATTAAAGTTGACTCTTCTCTCCCCTACTCCTTACAGTGTGACACAATCTTCCGAGAAAGATATGGGCTTAGTTTCGTTCAGACGACTGTTACTCAATTCAGGTAATATTGTATTCTACTTTTAAACCATTTTCTTTAATTTAGACAATAAAGTCTTTAGAACCTAAAAAGCCTTATTTTTAGCACAACTTTACTTTTTCAGTCACCTTTTGACTTGACCCTGACCTATGAACTTTTTGACCCTCTGCAGACCTGTGCCTCGTCTCGGTCAGGATCCTAACACAGAGGTGGATTTGGAACTGGAGTTCAATGCGACCTCCACAGTACCTATCCCCAAGGGCAGTGACATTGTTGAAACATTGAAAGAGGCTGTGACCAATCCAAACTCTAACTTCAACTTATCTTTGGATCTGAACTCCATCACTGTGATAAGTAAGCAAACCCAATCAATAGGTGCTCCAAAAATATCCATTGACAAGTAATGTTCAGTTGTAGAACCTTTGAAGTTAAATCCCGTTGCGGAATTGATCAACCAATTGCGGCTACATCAGCAACATTTCACTGTCCTCCCTCCAACATCCCACGTTATCAAGTTGTACACACTAGTACATCACCAGTACAGTTTAAGCACACGTTGCATTTGGAGCACATTTCAAATTCTAAAAGAGTGTAATGTTTTATTAATTTCAGATGCCCCTGCTACAACAACTGTTCCTGCTACAACTGCCATAACAACGGCACCTCCTCCAGTGGTGGAATTACAAGTCACCTTGCAGCAAGCTTTTGTACCAGCCTTGACTGACCCTCAAAGCACAGAATTCAAAACACTATCAGTAACCATTACTACAATTGTAAGTCCTCGAAATCCAGATATGACCATTCATTTGTGTCTATGTTGATGTGGTTATTGACTTTACCTAAGGCTCAAGTGACAATGACTTTAGGCTTAATGATCGGTGAGCTACGGGAATAAGGGATTGTTAAAATATATAGGCCTAATAATGTTATATATATTATGTTTGTAAAATCTCTCATACTATTTGATAGTCTATTAAAGTTGACTCTTCTCTCCCCTACTCCTTACAGTGTGACACAATCTTCCGAGAAAGATATGGGCTTAGTTTCGTTCAGACGACTGTTACTCAATTCAGGTAATATTGTATTCTACTTTTAAACCATTTTCTTTAATTTAGACAATAAAGTCTTTAGAACCTAAAAAGCCTTATTTTTAGCACAACTTTACTTTTTCAGTCACCTTTTGACTTGACCCTGACCTATGAACTTTTTGACCCTCTGCAGACCTGTGCCTCGTCTCGGTCAGGATCCTAACACAGAGGTGGATTTGGAACTGGAGTTCAATGCGACCTCCACAGTACCTATCCCCAAGGGCAGTGACATTGTTGAAACATTGAAAGAGGCTGTGACCAATCCAAACTCTAACTTCAACTTATCTTTGGATCTGAACTCCATCACTGTGATAAGTAAGCAAACCCAATCAATAGGTGCTCCAAAAATATCCATTGACAAGTAATGTTCAGTTGTAGAACCTTTGAAGTTAAATCCCGTTGCGGAATTGATCAACCAATTGCGGCTACATCAGCAACATTTCACTGTCCTCCCTCCAACATCCCACGTTATCAAGTTGTACACACTAGTACATCACCAGTACAGTTTAAGCACACGTTGCATTTGGAGCACCTTTCAAATTCTAAAAGAGTGTAATGTTTTATTAATTTCAGATGCCCCTGCTACAACAACTGTTCCTGCTACAACTGCCATAACAACGGCACCTCCTCCAGTGGTGGAATTACAAGTCACCTTGCAGCAAGCTTTTGTACCAGCCTTGACTGACCCTCAAAGCACAGAATTCAAAACACTATCAGTAACCATTACTACAATTGTAAGTCCTCGAAATCCAGATATGACCATTCATTTGTGTCTATGTTGATGTGGTTATTGACTTTACCTAAGGCTCAAGTGACAATGACTTTAGGCTTAATGATCGGTGAGCTACGGGAATAAGGGATTGTTAAAATATATAGGCCTAATAATGTTATATATATTATGTTTGTAAAATCTCTCATACTATTTGATAGTCTATTAAAGTTGACTCTTCTCTCCCCTACTCCTTACAGTGTGACACAATCTTCCGAGAAAGATATGGGCTTAGTTTCGTTCAGACGACTGTTACTCAATTCAGGTAATATTGTATTCTACTTTTAAACCATTTTCTTTAATTTAGACAATAAAGTCTTTAGAACCTAAAAAGCCTTATTTTTAGCACAACTTTACTTTTTCAGTCACCTTTTGACTTGACCCTGACCTATGAACTTTTTGACCCTCTGCAGACCTGTGCCTCGTCTCGGTCAGGATCCTAACACAGAGGTGGATTTGGAACTGGAGTTCAATGCGACCTCCACAGTACCTATCCCCAAGGGCAGTGACATTGTTGAAACATTGAAAGAGGCTGTGACCAATCCAAACTCTAACTTCAACTTATCTTTGGATCTGAACTCCATCACTGTGATAAGTAAGCAAACCCAATCAATAGGTGCTCCAAAAATATCCATTGACAAGTAATGTTCAGTTGTAGAACCTTTGAAGTTAAATCCCGTTGCGGAATTGATCAACCAATTGCGGCTACATCAGCAACATTTCACTGTCCTCCCTCCAACATCCCACGTTATCAAGTTGTACACACTAGTACATCACCAGTACAGTTTAAGCACACGTTGCATTTGGAGCACCTTTCAAATTCTAAAAGAGTGTAATGTTTTATTAATTTCAGATGCCCCTGCTACAACAACTGTTCCTGCTACAACTGCCATAACAACGGCACCTCCTCCAGTGGTGGAATTACAAGTCACCTTGCAGCAAGCTTTTGTACCAGCCTTGACTGACCCTCAAAGCACAGAATTCAAAACACTATCAGTAACCATTACTACAATTGTAAGTCCTCGAAATCCAGATATGACCATTCATTTGTGTCTATGTTGATGTGGTTATTGACTTTACCTAAGGCTCAAGTGACAATGACTTTAGGCTTAATGATCGGTGAGCTACGGGAATAAGGGATTGTTAAAATATATAGGCCTAATAATGTTATATATATTATGTTTGTAAAATCTCTCATACTATTTGATAGTCTATTAAAGTTGACTCTTCTCTCCCCTACTCCTTACAGTGTGACACAATCTTCCGAGAAAGATATGGGCTTAGTTTCGTTCAGACGACTGTTACTCAATTCAGGTAATATTGTATTCTACTTTTAAACCATTTTCTTTAATTTAGACAATAAAGTCTTTAGAACCTAAAAAGCCTTATTTTTAGCACAACTTTACTTTTTCAGTCACCTTTTGACTTGACCCTGACCTATGAACTTTTTGACCCTCTGCAGACCTGTGCCTCGTCTCGGTCAGGATCCTAACACAGAGGTGGATTTGGAACTGGAGTTCAATGCGACCTCCACAGTACCTATCCCCAAGGGCAGTGACATTGTTGAAACATTGAAAGAGGCTGTGACCAATCCAAACTCTAACTTCAACTTATCTTTGGATCTGAACTCCATCACTGTGATAAGTAAGCAAACCCAATCAATAGGTGCTCCAAAAATATCCATTGACAAGTAATGTTCAGTTGTAGAACCTTTGAAGTTAAATCCCGTTGCGGAATTGATCAACCAATTGCGGCTACATCAGCAACATTTCACTGTCCTCCCTCCAACATCCCACGTTATCAAGTTGTACACACTAGTACATCACCAGTACAGTTTAAGCACACGTTGCATTTGGAGCACCTTTCAAATTCTAAAAGAGTGTAATGTTTTATTAATTTCAGATGCCCCTGCTACAACAACTGTTCCTGCTACAACTGCCATAACAACGGCACCTCCTCCAGTGGTGGAATTACAAGTCACCTTGCAGCAAGCTTTTGTACCAGCCTTGACTGACCCTCAAAGCACAGAATTCAAAACACTATCAGTAACCATTACTACAATTGTAAGTCCTCGAAATCCAGATATGACCATTCATTTGTGTCTATGTTGATGTGGTTATTGACTTTACCTAAGGCTCAAGTGACAATGACTTTAGGCTTAATGATCGGTGAGCTACGGGAATAAGGGATTGTTAAAATATATAGGCCTAATAATGTTATATATATTATGTTTGTAAAATCTCTCATACTATTTGATAGTCTATTAAAGTTGACTCTTCTCTCCCCTACTCCTTACAGTGTGACACAATCTTCCGAGAAAGATATGGGCTTAGTTTCGTTCAGACGACTGTTACTCAATTCAGGTAATATTGTATTCTACTTTTAAACCATTTTCTTTAATTTAGACAATAAAGTCTTTAGAACCTAAAAAGCCTTATTTTTAGCACAACTTTACTTTTTCAGTCACCTTTTGACTTGACCCTGACCTATGAACTTTTTGACCCTCTGCAGACCTGTGCCTCGTCTCGGTCAGGATCCTAACACAGAGGTGGATTTGGAACTGGAGTTCAATGCGACCTCCACAGTACCTATCCCCAAGGGCAGTGACATTGTTGAAACATTGAAAGAGGCTGTGACCAATCCAAACTCTAACTTCAACTTATCTTTGGATCTGAACTCCATCACTGTGATAAGTAAGCAAACCCAATCAATAGGTGCTCCAAAAATATCCATTGACAAGTAATGTTCAGTTGTAGAACCTTTGAAGTTAAATCCCGTTGCGGAATTGATCAACCAATTGCGGCTACATCAGCAACATTTCACTGTCCTCCCTCCAACATCCCACGTTATCAAGTTGTACACACTAGTACATCACCAGTACAGTTTAAGCACACGTTGCATTTGGAGCACCTTTCAAATTCTAAAAGAGTGTAATGTTTTATTAATTTCAGATGCCCCTGCTACAACAACTGTTCCTGCTACAACTGCCATAACAACGGCACCTCCTCCAGTGGTGGAATTACAAGTCACCTTGCAGCAAGCTTTTGTACCAGCCTTGACTGACCCTCAAAGCACAGAATTCAAAACACTATCAGTAACCATTACTACAATTGTAAGTCCTCGAAATCCAGATATGACCATTCATTTGTGTCTATGTTGATGTGGTTATTGACTTTACCTAAGGCTCAAGTGACAATGACTTTAGGCTTAATGATCGGTGAGCTACGGGAATAAGGGATTGTTAAAATATATAGGCCTAATAATGTTATATATATTATGTTTGTAAAATCTCTCATACTATTTGATAGTCTATTAAAGTTGACTCTTCTCTCCCCTACTCCTTACAGTGTGACACAATCTTCCGAGAAAGATATGGGCTTAGTTTCGTTCAGACGACTGTTACTCAATTCAGGTAATATTGTATTCTACTTTTAAACCATTTTCTTTAATTTAGACAATAAAGTCTTTAGAACCTAAAAAGCCTTATTTTTAGCACAACTTTACTTTTTCAGTCACCTTTTGACTTGACCCTGACCTATGAACTTTTTGACCCTCTGCAGACCTGTGCCTCGTCTCGGTCAGGATCCTAACACAGAGGTGGATTTGGAACTGGAGTTCAATGCGACCTCCACAGTACCTATCCCCAAGGGCAGTGACATTGTTGAAACATTGAAAGAGGCTGTGACCAATCCAAACTCTAACTTCAACTTATCTTTGGATCTGAACTCCATCACTGTGATAAGTAAGCAAACCCAATCAATAGGTGCTCCAAAAATATCCATTGACAAGTAATGTTCAGTTGTAGAACCTTTGAAGTTAAATCCCGTTGCGGAATTGATCAACCAATTGCGGCTACATCAGCAACATTTCACTGTCCTCCCTCCAACATCCCACGTTATCAAGTTGTACACACTAGTACATCACCAGTACAGTTTAAGCACACGTTGCATTTGGAGCACATTTCAAATTCTAAAAGAGTGTAATGTTTTATTAATTTCAGATGCCCCTGCTACAACAACTGTTCCTGCTACAACTGCCATAACAACGGCACCTCCTCCAGTGGTGGAATTACAAGTCACCTTGCAGCAAGCTTTTGTACCAGCCTTGACTGACCCTCAAAGCACAGAATTCAAAACACTATCAGTAACCATTACTACAATTGTAAGTCCTCGAAATCCAGATATGACCATTCATTTGTGTCTATGTTGATGTGGTTATTGACTTTACCTAAGGCTCAAGTGACAATGACTTTAGGCTTAATGATCGGTGAGCTACGGGAATAAGGGATTGTTAAAATATATAGGCCTAATAATGTTATATATATTATGTTTGTAAAATCTCTCATACTATTTGATAGTCTATTAAAGTTGACTCTTCTCTCCCCTACTCCTTACAGTGTGACACAATCTTCCGAGAAAGATATGGGCTTAGTTTCGTTCAGACGACTGTTACTCAATTCAGGTAATATTGTATTCTACTTTTAAACCATTTTCTTTAATTTAGACAATAAAGTCTTTAGAACCTAAAAAGCCTTATTTTTAGCACAACTTTACTTTTTCAGTCACCTTTTGACTTGACCCTGACCTATGAACTTTTTGACCCTCTGCAGACCTGTGCCTCGTCTCGGTCAGGATCCTAACACAGAGGTGGATTTGGAACTGGAGTTCAATGCGACCTCCACAGTACCTATCCCCAAGGGCAGTGACATTGTTGAAACATTGAAAGAGGCTGTGACCAATCCAAACTCTAACTTCAACTTATCTTTGGATCTGAACTCCATCACTGTGATAAGTAAGCAAACCCAATCAATAGGTGCTCCAAAAATATCCATTGACAAGTAATGTTCAGTTGTAGAACCTTTGAAGTTAAATCCCGTTGCGGAATTGATCAACCAATTGCGGCTACATCAGCAACATTTCACTGTCCTCCCTCCAACATCCCACGTTATCAAGTTGTACACACTAGTACATCACCAGTACAGTTTAAGCACACGTTGCATTTGGAGCACCTTTCAAATTCTAAAAGAGTGTAATGTTTTATTAATTTCAGATGCCCCTGCTACAACAACTGTTCCTGCTACAACTGCCATAACAACGGCACCTCCTCCAGTGGTGGAATTACAAGTCACCTTGCAGCAAGCTTTTGTACCAGCCTTGACTGACCCTCAAAGCACAGAATTCAAAACACTATCAGTAACCATTACTACAATTGTAAGTCCTCGAAATCCAGATATGACCATTCATTTGTGTCTATGTTGATGTGGTTATTGACTTTACCTAAGGCTCAAGTGACAATGACTTTAGGCTTAATGATCGGTGAGCTACGGGAATAAGGGATTGTTAAAATATATAGGCCTAATAATGTTATATATATTATGTTTGTAAAATCTCTCATACTATTTGATAGTCTATTAAAGTTGACTCTTCTCTCCCCTACTCCTTACAGTGTGACACAATCTTCCGAGAAAGATATGGGCTTAGTTTCGTTCAGACGACTGTTACTCAATTCAGGTAATATTGTATTCTACTTTTAAACCATTTTCTTTAATTTAGACAATAAAGTCTTTAGAACCTAAAAAGCCTTATTTTTAGCACAACTTTACTTTTTCAGTCACCTTTTGACTTGACCCTGACCTATGAACTTTTTGACCCTCTGCAGACCTGTGCCTCGTCTCGGTCAGGATCCTAACACAGAGGTGGATTTGGAACTGGAGTTCAATGCGACCTCCACAGTACCTATCCCCAAGGGCAGTGACATTGTTGAAACATTGAAAGAGGCTGTGACCAATCCAAACTCTAACTTCAACTTATCTTTGGATCTGAACTCCATCACTGTGATAAGTAAGCAAACCCAATCAATAGGTGCTCCAAAAATATCCATTGACAAGTAATGTTCAGTTGTAGAACCTTTGAAGTTAAATCCCGTTGCGGAATTGATCAACCAATTGCGGCTACATCAGCAACATTTCACTGTCCTCCCTCCAACATCCCACGTTATCAAGTTGTACACACTAGTACATCACCAGTACAGTTTAAGCACACGTTGCATTTGGAGCACCTTTCAAATTCTAAAAGAGTGTAATGTTTTATTAATTTCAGATGCCCCTGCTACAACAACTGTTCCTGCTACAACTGCCATAACAACGGCACCTCCTCCAGTGGTGGAATTACAAGTCACCTTGCAGCAAGCTTTTGTACCAGCCTTGACTGACCCTCAAAGCACAGAATTCAAAACACTATCAGTAACCATTACTACAATTGTAAGTCCTCGAAATCCAGATATGACCATTCATTTGTGTCTATGTTGATGTGGTTATTGACTTTACCTAAGGCTCAAGTGACAATGACTTTAGGCTTAATGATCGGTGAGCTACGGGAATAAGGGATTGTTAAAATATATAGGCCTAATAATGTTATATATATTATGTTTGTAAAATCTCTCATACTATTTGATAGTCTATTAAAGTTGACTCTTCTCTCCCCTACTCCTTACAGTGTGACACAATCTTCCGAGAAAGATATGGGCTTAGTTTCGTTCAGACGACTGTTACTCAATTCAGGTAATATTGTATTCTACTTTTAAACCATTTTCTTTAATTTAGACAATAAAGTCTTTAGAACCTAAAAAGCCTTATTTTTAGCACAACTTTACTTTTTCAGTCACCTTTTGACTTGACCCTGACCTATGAACTTTTTGACCCTCTGCAGACCTGTGCCTCGTCTCGGTCAGGATCCTAACACAGAGGTGGATTTGGAACTGGAGTTCAATGCGACCTCCACAGTACCTATCCCCAAGGGCAGTGACATTGTTGAAACATTGAAAGAGGCTGTGACCAATCCAAACTCTAACTTCAACTTATCTTTGGATCTGAACTCCATCACTGTGATAAGTAAGCAAACCCAATCAATAGGTGCTCCAAAAATATCCATTGACAAGTAATGTTCAGTTGTAGAACCTTTGAAGTTAAATCCCGTTGCGGAATTGATCAACCAATTGCGGCTACATCAGCAACATTTCACTGTCCTCCCTCCAACATCCCACGTTATCAAGTTGTACACACTAGTACATCACCAGTACAGTTTAAGCACACGTTGCATTTGGAGCACCTTTCAAATTCTAAAAGAGTGTAATGTTTTATTAATTTCAGATGCCCCTGCTACAACAACTGTTCCTGCTACAACTGCCATAACAACGGCACCTCCTCCAGTGGTGGAATTACAAGTCACCTTGCAGCAAGCTTTTGTACCAGCCTTGACTGACCCTCAAAGCACAGAATTCAAAACACTATCAGTAACCATTACTACAATTGTAAGTCCTCGAAATCCAGATATGACCATTCATTTGTGTCTATGTTGATGTGGTTATTGACTTTACCTAAGGCTCAAGTGACAATGACTTTAGGCTTAATGATCGGTGAGCTACGGGAATAAGGGATTGTTAAAATATATAGGCCTAATAATGTTATATATATTATGTTTGTAAAATCTCTCATACTATTTGATAGTCTATTAAAGTTGACTCTTCTCTCCCCTACTCCTTACAGTGTGACACAATCTTCCGAGAAAGATATGGGCTTAGTTTCGTTCAGACGACTGTTACTCAATTCAGGTAATATTGTATTCTACTTTTAAACCATTTTCTTTAATTTAGACAATAAAGTCTTTAGAACCTAAAAAGCCTTATTTTTAGCACAACTTTACTTTTTCAGTCACCTTTTGACTTGACCCTGACCTATGAACTTTTTGACCCTCTGCAGACCTGTGCCTCGTCTCGGTCAGGATCCTAACACAGAGGTGGATTTGGAACTGGAGTTCAATGCGACCTCCACAGTACCTATCCCCAAGGGCAGTGACATTGTTGAAACATTGAAAGAGGCTGTGACCAATCCAAACTCTAACTTCAACTTATCTTTGGATCTGAACTCCATCACTGTGATAAGTAAGCAAACCCAATCAATAGGTGCTCCAAAAATATCCATTGACAAGTAATGTTCAGTTGTAGAACCTTTGAAGTTAAATCCCGTTGCGGAATTGATCAACCAATTGCGGCTACATCAGCAACATTTCACTGTCCTCCCTCCAACATCCCACGTTATCAAGTTGTACACACTAGTACATCACCAGTACAGTTTAAGCACACGTTGCATTTGGAGCACCTTTCAAATTCTAAAAGAGTGTAATGTTTTATTAATTTCAGATGCCCCTGCTACAACAACTGTTCCTGCTACAACTGCCATAACAACGGCACCTCCTCCAGTGGTGGAATTACAAGTCACCTTGCAGCAAGCTTTTGTACCAGCCTTGACTGACCCTCAAAGCACAGAATTCAAAACACTATCAGTAACCATTACTACAATTGTAAGTCCTCGAAATCCAGATATGACCATTCATTTGTGTCTATGTTGATGTGGTTATTGACTTTACCTAAGGCTCAAGTGACAATGACTTTAGGCTTAATGATCGGTGAGCTACGGGAATAAGGGATTGTTAAAATATATAGGCCTAATAATGTTATATATATTATGTTTGTAAAATCTCTCATACTATTTGATAGTCTATTAAAGTTGACTCTTCTCTCCCCTACTCCTTACAGTGTGACACAATCTTCCGAGAAAGATATGGGCTTAGTTTCGTTCAGACGACTGTTACTCAATTCAGGTAATATTGTATTCTACTTTTAAACCATTTTCTTTAATTTAGACAATAAAGTCTTTAGAACCTAAAAAGCCTTATTTTTAGCACAACTTTACTTTTTCAGTCACCTTTTGACTTGACCCTGACCTATGAACTTTTTGACCCTCTGCAGACCTGTGCCTCGTCTCGGTCAGGATCCTAACACAGAGGTGGATTTGGAACTGGAGTTCAATGCGACCTCCACAGTACCTATCCCCAAGGGCAGTGACATTGTTGAAACATTGAAAGAGGCTGTGACCAATCCAAACTCTAACTTCAACTTATCTTTGGATCTGAACTCCATCACTGTGATAAGTAAGCAAACCCAATCAATAGGTGCTCCAAAAATATCCATTGACAAGTAATGTTCAGTTGTAGAACCTTTGAAGTTAAATCCCGTTGCGGAATTGATCAACCAATTGCGGCTACATCAGCAACATTTCACTGTCCTCCCTCCAACATCCCACGTTATCAAGTTGTACACACTAGTACATCACCAGTACAGTTTAAGCACACGTTGCATTTGGAGCACCTTTCAAATTCTAAAAGAGTGTAATGTTTTATTAATTTCAGATGCCCCTGCTACAACAACTGTTCCTGCTACAACTGCCATAACAACGGCACCTCCTCCAGTGGTGGAATTACAAGTCACCTTGCAGCAAGCTTTTGTACCAGCCTTGACTGACCCTCAAAGCACAGAATTCAAAACACTATCAGTAACCATTACTACAATTGTAAGTCCTCGAAATCCAGATATGACCATTCATTTGTGTCTATGTTGATGTGGTTATTGACTTTACCTAAGGCTCAAGTGACAATGACTTTAGGCTTAATGATCGGTGAGCTACGGGAATAAGGGATTGTTAAAATATATAGGCCTAATAATGTTATATATATTATGTTTGTAAAATCTCTCATACTATTTGATAGTCTATTAAAGTTGACTCTTCTCTCCCCTACTCCTTACAGTGTGACACAATCTTCCGAGAAAGATATGGGCTTAGTTTCGTTCAGACGACTGTTACTCAATTCAGGTAATATTGTATTCTACTTTTAAACCATTTTCTTTAATTTAGACAATAAAGTCTTTAGAACCTAAAAAGCCTTATTTTTAGCACAACTTTACTTTTTCAGTCACCTTTTGACTTGACCCTGACCTATGAACTTTTTGACCCTCTGCAGACCTGTGCCTCGTCTCGGTCAGGATCCTAACACAGAGGTGGATTTGGAACTGGAGTTCAATGCGACCTCCACAGTACCTATCCCCAAGGGCAGTGACATTGTTGAAACATTGAAAGAGGCTGTGACCAATCCAAACTCTAACTTCAACTTATCTTTGGATCTGAACTCCATCACTGTGATAAGTAAGCAAACCCAATCAATAGGTGCTCCAAAAATATCCATTGACAAGTAATGTTCAGTTGTAGAACCTTTGAAGTTAAATCCCGTTGCGGAATTGATCAACCAATTGCGGCTACATCAGCAACATTTCACTGTCCTCCCTCCAACATCCCACGTTATCAAGTTGTACACACTAGTACATCACCAGTACAGTTTAAGCACACGTTGCATTTGGAGCACCTTTCAAATTCTAAAAGAGTGTAATGTTTTATTAATTTCAGATGCCCCTGCTACAACAACTGTTCCTGCTACAACTGCCATAACAACGGCACCTCCTCCAGTGGTGGAATTACAAGTCACCTTGCAGCAAGCTTTTGTACCAGCCTTGACTGACCCTCAAAGCACAGAATTCAAAACACTATCAGTAACCATTACTACAATTGTAAGTCCTCGAAATCCAGATATGACCATTCATTTGTGTCTATGTTGATGTGGTTATTGACTTTACCTAAGGCTCAAGTGACAATGACTTTAGGCTTAATGATCGGTGAGCTACGGGAATAAGGGATTGTTAAAATATATAGGCCTAATAATGTTATATATATTATGTTTGTAAAATCTCTCATACTATTTGATAGTCTATTAAAGTTGACTCTTCTCTCCCCTACTCCTTACAGTGTGACACAATCTTCCGAGAAAGATATGGGCTTAGTTTCGTTCAGACGACTGTTACTCAATTCAGGTAATATTGTATTCTACTTTTAAACCATTTTCTTTAATTTAGACAATAAAGTCTTTAGAACCTAAAAAGCCTTATTTTTAGCACAACTTTACTTTTTCAGTCACCTTTTGACTTGACCCTGACCTATGAACTTTTTGACCCTCTGCAGACCTGTGCCTCGTCTCGGTCAGGATCCTAACACAGAGGTGGATTTGGAACTGGAGTTCAATGCGACCTCCACAGTACCTATCCCCAAGGGCAGTGACATTGTTGAAACATTGAAAGAGGCTGTGACCAATCCAAACTCTAACTTCAACTTATCTTTGGATCTGAACTCCATCACTGTGATAAGTAAGCAAACCCAATCAATAGGTGCTCCAAAAATATCCATTGACAAGTAATGTTCAGTTGTAGAACCTTTGAAGTTAAATCCCGTTGCGGAATTGATCAACCAATTGCGGCTACATCAGCAACATTTCACTGTCCTCCCTCCAACATCCCACGTTATCAAGTTGTACACACTAGTACATCACCAGTACAGTTTAAGCACACGTTGCATTTGGAGCACCTTTCAAATTCTAAAAGAGTGTAATGTTTTATTAATTTCAGATGCCCCTGCTACAACAACTGTTCCTGCTACAACTGCCATAACAACGGCACCTCCTCCAGTGGTGGAATTACAAGTCACCTTGCAGCAAGCTTTTGTACCAGCCTTGACTGACCCTCAAAGCACAGAATTCAAAACACTATCAGTAACCATTACTACAATTGTAAGTCCTCGAAATCCAGATATGACCATTCATTTGTGTCTATGTTGATGTGGTTATTGACTTTACCTAAGGCTCAAGTGACAATGACTTTAGGCTTAATGATCGGTGAGCTACGGGAATAAGGGATTGTTAAAATATATAGGCCTAATAATGTTATATATATTATGTTTGTAAAATCTCTCATACTATTTGATAGTCTATTAAAGTTGACTCTTCTCTCCCCTACTCCTTACAGTGTGACACAATCTTCCGAGAAAGATATGGGCTTAGTTTCGTTCAGACGACTGTTACTCAATTCAGGTAATATTGTATTCTACTTTTAAACCATTTTCTTTAATTTAGACAATAAAGTCTTTAGAACCTAAAAAGCCTTATTTTTAGCACAACTTTACTTTTTCAGTCACCTTTTGACTTGACCCTGACCTATGAACTTTTTGACCCTCTGCAGACCTGTGCCTCGTCTCGGTCAGGATCCTAACACAGAGGTGGATTTGGAACTGGAGTTCAATGCGACCTCCACAGTACCTATCCCCAAGGGCAGTGACATTGTTGAAACATTGAAAGAGGCTGTGACCAATCCAAACTCTAACTTCAACTTATCTTTGGATCTGAACTCCATCACTGTGATAAGTAAGCAAACCCAATCAATAGGTGCTCCAAAAATATCCATTGACAAGTAATGTTCAGTTGTAGAACCTTTGAAGTTAAATCCCGTTGCGGAATTGATCAACCAATTGCGGCTACATCAGCAACATTTCACTGTCCTCCCTCCAACATCCCACGTTATCAAGTTGTACACACTAGTACATCACCAGTACAGTTTAAGCACACGTTGCATTTGGAGCACCTTTCAAATTCTAAAAGAGTGTAATGTTTTATTAATTTCAGATGCCCCTGCTACAACAACTGTTCCTGCTACAACTGCCATAACAACGGCACCTCCTCCAGTGGTGGAATTACAAGTCACCTTGCAGCAAGCTTTTGTACCAGCCTTGACTGACCCTCAAAGCACAGAATTCAAAACACTATCAGTAACCATTACTACAATTGTAAGTCCTCGAAATCCAGATATGACCATTCATTTGTGTCTATGTTGATGTGGTTATTGACTTTACCTAAGGCTCAAGTGACAATGACTTTAGGCTTAATGATCGGTGAGCTACGGGAATAAGGGATTGTTAAAATATATAGGCCTAATAATGTTATATATATTATGTTTGTAAAATCTCTCATACTATTTGATAGTCTATTAAAGTTGACTCTTCTCTCCCCTACTCCTTACAGTGTGACACAATCTTCCGAGAAAGATATGGGCTTAGTTTCGTTCAGACGACTGTTACTCAATTCAGGTAATATTGTATTCTACTTTTAAACCATTTTCTTTAATTTAGACAATAAAGTCTTTAGAACCTAAAAAGCCTTATTTTTAGCACAACTTTACTTTTTCAGTCACCTTTTGACTTGACCCTGACCTATGAACTTTTTGACCCTCTGCAGACCTGTGCCTCGTCTCGGTCAGGATCCTAACACAGAGGTGGATTTGGAACTGGAGTTCAATGCGACCTCCACAGTACCTATCCCCAAGGGCAGTGACATTGTTGAAACATTGAAAGAGGCTGTGACCAATCCAAACTCTAACTTCAACTTATCTTTGGATCTGAACTCCATCACTGTGATAAGTAAGCAAACCCAATCAATAGGTGCTCCAAAAATATCCATTGACAAGTAATGTTCAGTTGTAGAACCTTTGAAGTTAAATCCCGTTGCGGAATTGATCAACCAATTGCGGCTACATCAGCAACATTTCACTGTCCTCCCTCCAACATCCCACGTTATCAAGTTGTACACACTAGTACATCACCAGTACAGTTTAAGCACACGTTGCATTTGGAGCACCTTTCAAATTCTAAAAGAGTGTAATGTTTTATTAATTTCAGATGCCCCTGCTACAACAACTGTTCCTGCTACAACTGCCATAACAACGGCACCTCCTCCAGTGGTGGAATTACAAGTCACCTTGCAGCAAGCTTTTGTACCAGCCTTGACTGACCCTCAAAGCACAGAATTCAAAACACTATCAGTAACCATTACTACAATTGTAAGTCCTCGAAATCCAGATATGACCATTCATTTGTGTCTATGTTGATGTGGTTATTGACTTTACCTAAGGCTCAAGTGACAATGACTTTAGGCTTAATGATCGGTGAGCTACGGGAATAAGGGATTGTTAAAATATATAGGCCTAATAATGTTATATATATTATGTTTGTAAAATCTCTCATACTATTTGATAGTCTATTAAAGTTGACTCTTCTCTCCCCTACTCCTTACAGTGTGACACAATCTTCCGAGAAAGATATGGGCTTAGTTTCGTTCAGACGACTGTTACTCAATTCAGGTAATATTGTATTCTACTTTTAAACCATTTTCTTTAATTTAGACAATAAAGTCTTTAGAACCTAAAAAGCCTTATTTTTAGCACAACTTTACTTTTTCAGTCACCTTTTGACTTGACCCTGACCTATGAACTTTTTGACCCTCTGCAGACCTGTGCCTCGTCTCGGTCAGGATCCTAACACAGAGGTGGATTTGGAACTGGAGTTCAATGCGACCTCCACAGTACCTATCCCCAAGGGCAGTGACATTGTTGAAACATTGAAAGAGGCTGTGACCAATCCAAACTCTAACTTCAACTTATCTTTGGATCTGAACTCCATCACTGTGATAAGTAAGCAAACCCAATCAATAGGTGCTCCAAAAATATCCATTGACAAGTAATGTTCAGTTGTAGAACCTTTGAAGTTAAATCCCGTTGCGGAATTGATCAACCAATTGCGGCTACATCAGCAACATTTCACTGTCCTCCCTCCAACATCCCACGTTATCAAGTTGTACACACTAGTACATCACCAGTACAGTTTAAGCACACGTTGCATTTGGAGCACCTTTCAAATTCTAAAAGAGTGTAATGTTTTATTAATTTCAGATGCCCCTGCTACAACAACTGTTCCTGCTACAACTGCCATAACAACGGCACCTCCTCCAGTGGTGGAATTACAAGTCACCTTGCAGCAAGCTTTTGTACCAGCCTTGACTGACCCTCAAAGCACAGAATTCAAAACACTATCAGTAACCATTACTACAATTGTAAGTCCTCGAAATCCAGATATGACCATTCATTTGTGTCTATGTTGATGTGGTTATTGACTTTACCTAAGGCTCAAGTGACAATGACTTTAGGCTTAATGATCGGTGAGCTACGGGAATAAGGGATTGTTAAAATATATAGGCCTAATAATGTTATATATATTATGTTTGTAAAATCTCTCATACTATTTGATAGTCTATTAAAGTTGACTCTTCTCTCCCCTACTCCTTACAGTGTGACACAATCTTCCGAGAAAGATATGGGCTTAGTTTCGTTCAGACGACTGTTACTCAATTCAGGTAATATTGTATTCTACTTTTAAACCATTTTCTTTAATTTAGACAATAAAGTCTTTAGAACCTAAAAAGCCTTATTTTTAGCACAACTTTACTTTTTCAGTCACCTTTTGACTTGACCCTGACCTATGAACTTTTTGACCCTCTGCAGACCTGTGCCTCGTCTCGGTCAGGATCCTAACACAGAGGTGGATTTGGAACTGGAGTTCAATGCGACCTCCACAGTACCTATCCCCAAGGGCAGTGACATTGTTGAAACATTGAAAGAGGCTGTGACCAATCCAAACTCTAACTTCAACTTATCTTTGGATCTGAACTCCATCACTGTGATAAGTAAGCAAACCCAATCAATAGGTGCTCCAAAAATATCCATTGACAAGTAATGTTCAGTTGTAGAACCTTTGAAGTTAAATCCCGTTGCGGAATTGATCAACCAATTGCGGCTACATCAGCAACATTTCACTGTCCTCCCTCCAACATCCCACGTTATCAAGTTGTACACACTAGTACATCACCAGTACAGTTTAAGCACACGTTGCATTTGGAGCACCTTTCAAATTCTAAAAGAGTGTAATGTTTTATTAATTTCAGATGCCCCTGCTACAACAACTGTTCCTGCTACAACTGCCATAACAACGGCACCTCCTCCAGTGGTGGAATTACAAGTCACCTTGCAGCAAGCTTTTGTACCAGCCTTGACTGACCCTCAAAGCACAGAATTCAAAACACTATCAGTAACCATTACTACAATTGTAAGTCCTCGAAATCCAGATATGACCATTCATTTGTGTCTATGTTGATGTGGTTATTGACTTTACCTAAGGCTCAAGTGACAATGACTTTAGGCTTAATGATCGGTGAGCTACGGGAATAAGGGATTGTTAAAATATATAGGCCTAATAATGTTATATATATTATGTTTGTAAAATCTCTCATACTATTTGATAGTCTATTAAAGTTGACTCTTCTCTCCCCTACTCCTTACAGTGTGACACAATCTTCCGACAAAGATATGGGCTTAGTTTCGTTCAGACGACTGTTACTCAATTCAGGTAATATTGTATTCTACTTTTAAACCATTTTCTTTAATTTAGACAATAAAGTCTTTAGAACCTAAAAAGCCTTATTTTTAGCACAACTTTACTTTTTCAGTCACCTTTTGACTTGACCCTGACCTATGAACTTTTTGACCCTCTGCAGACCTGTGCCTCGTCTCGGTCAGGATCCTAACACAGAGGTGGATTTGGAACTGGAGTTCAATGCGACCTCCACAGTACCTATCCCCAAGGGCAGTGACATTGTTGAAACATTGAAAGAGGCTGTGACCAATCCAAACTCTAACTTCAACTTATCTTTGGATCTGAACTCCATCACTGTGATAAGTAAGCAAACCCAATCAATAGGTGCTCCAAAAATATCCATTGACAAGTAATGTTCAGTTGTAGAACCTTTGAAGTTAAATCCCGTTGCGGAATTGATCAACCAATTGCGGCTACATCAGCAACATTTCACTGTCCTCCCTCCAACATCCCACGTTATCAAGTTGTACACACTAGTACATCACCAGTACAGTTTAAGCACACGTTGCATTTGGAGCACCTTTCAAATTCTAAAAGAGTGTAATGTTTTATTAATTTCAGATGCCCCTGCTACAACAACTGTTCCTGCTACAACTGCCATAACAACGGCACCTCCTCCAGTGGTGGAATTACAAGTCACCTTGCAGCAAGCTTTTGTACCAGCCTTGACTGACCCTCAAAGCACAGAATTCAAAACACTATCAGTAACCATTACTACAATTGTAAGTCCTCGAAATCCAGATATGACCATTCATTTGTGTCTATGTTGATGTGGTTATTGACTTTACCTAAGGCTCAAGTGACAATGACTTTAGGCTTAATGATCGGTGAGCTACGGGAATAAGGGATTGTTAAAATATATAGGCCTAATAATGTTATATATATTATGTTTGTAAAATCTCTCATACTATTTGATAGTCTATTAAAGTTGACTCTTCTCTCCCCTACTCCTTACAGTGTGACACAATCTTCCGAGAAAGATATGGGCTTAGTTTCGTTCAGACGACTGTTACTCAATTCAGGTAATATTGTATTCTACTTTTAAACCATTTTCTTTAATTTAGACAATAAAGTCTTTAGAACCTAAAAAGCCTTATTTTTAGCACAACTTTACTTTTTCAGTCACCTTTTGACTTGACCCTGACCTATGAACTTTTTGACCCTCTGCAGACCTGTGCCTCGTCTCGGTCAGGATCCTAACACAGAGGTGGATTTGGAACTGGAGTTCAATGCGACCTCCACAGTACCTATCCCCAAGGGCAGTGACATTGTTGAAACATTGAAAGAGGCTGTGACCAATCCAAACTCTAACTTCAACTTATCTTTGGATCTGAACTCCATCACTGTGATAAGTAAGCAAACCCAATCAATAGGTGCTCCAAAAATATCCATTGACAAGTAATGTTCAGTTGTAGAACCTTTGAAGTTAAATCCCGTTGCGGAATTGATCAACCAATTGCGGCTACATCAGCAACATTTCACTGTCCTCCCTCCAACATCCCACGTTATCAAGTTGTACACACTAGTACATCACCAGTACAGTTTAAGCACACGTTGCATTTGGAGCACCTTTCAAATTCTAAAAGAGTGTAATGTTTTATTAATTTCAGATGCCCCTGCTACAACAACTGTTCCTGCTACAACTGCCATAACAACGGCACCTCCTCCAGTGGTGGAATTACAAGTCACCTTGCAGCAAGCTTTTGTACCAGCCTTGACTGACCCTCAAAGCACAGAATTCAAAACACTATCAGTAACCATTACTACAATTGTAAGTCCTCGAAATCCAGATATGACCATTCATTTGTGTCTATGTTGATGTGGTTATTGACTTTACCTAAGGCTCAAGTGACAATGACTTTAGGCTTAATGATCGGTGAGCTACGGGAATAAGGGATTGTTAAAATATATAGGCCTAATAATGTTATATATATTATGTTTGTAAAATCTCTCATACTATTTGATAGTCTATTAAAGTTGACTCTTCTCTCCCCTACTCCTTACAGTGTGACACAATCTTCCGAGAAAGATATGGGCTTAGTTTCGTTCAGACGACTGTTACTCAATTCAGGTAATATTGTATTCTACTTTTAAACCATTTTCTTTAATTTAGACAATAAAGTCTTTAGAACCTAAAAAGCCTTATTTTTAGCACAACTTTACTTTTTCAGTCACCTTTTGACTTGACCCTGACCTATGAACTTTTTGACCCTCTGCAGACCTGTGCCTCGTCTCGGTCAGGATCCTAACACAGAGGTGGATTTGGAACTGGAGTTCAATGCGACCTCCACAGTACCTATCCCCAAGGGCAGTGACATTGTTGAAACATTGAAAGAGGCTGTGACCAATCCAAACTCTAACTTCAACTTATCTTTGGATCTGAACTCCATCACTGTGATAAGTAAGCAAACCCAATCAATAGGTGCTCCAAAAATATCCATTGACAAGTAATGTTCAGTTGTAGAACCTTTGAAGTTAAATCCCGTTGCGGAATTGATCAACCAATTGCGGCTACATCAGCAACATTTCACTGTCCTCCCTCCAACATCCCACGTTATCAAGTTGTACACACTAGTACATCACCAGTACAGTTTAAGCACACGTTGCATTTGGAGCACCTTTCAAATTCTAAAAGAGTGTAATGTTTTATTAATTTCAGATGCCCCTGCTACAACAACTGTTCCTGCTACAACTGCCATAACAACGGCACCTCCTCCAGTGGTGGAATTACAAGTCACCTTGCAGCAAGCTTTTGTACCAGCCTTGACTGACCCTCAAAGCACAGAATTCAAAACACTATCAGTAACCATTACTACAATTGTAAGTCCTCGAAATCCAGATATGACCATTCATTTGTGTCTATGTTGATGTGGTTATTGACTTTACCTAAGGCTCAAGTGACAATGACTTTAGGCTTAATGATCGGTGAGCTACGGGAATAAGGGATTGTTAAAATATATAGGCCTAATAATGTTATATATATTATGTTTGTAAAATCTCTCATACTATTTGATAGTCTATTAAAGTTGACTCTTCTCTCCCCTACTCCTTACAGTGTGACACAATCTTCCGACAAAGATATGGGCTTAGTTTCGTTCAGACGACTGTTACTCAATTCAGGTAATATTGTATTCTACTTTTAAACCATTTTCTTTAATTTAGACAATAAAGTCTTTAGAACCTAAAAAGCCTTATTTTTAGCACAACTTTACTTTTTCAGTCACCTTTTGACTTGACCCTGACCTATGAACTTTTTGACCCTCTGCAGACCTGTGCCTCGTCTCGGTCAGGATCCTAACACAGAGGTGGATTTGGAACTGGAGTTCAATGCGACCTCCACAGTACCTATCCCCAAGGGCAGTGACATTGTTGAAACATTGAAAGAGGCTGTGACCAATCCAAACTCTAACTTCAACTTATCTTTGGATCTGAACTCCATCACTGTGATAAGTAAGCAAACCCAATCAATAGGTGCTCCAAAAATATCCATTGACAAGTAATGTTCAGTTGTAGAACCTTTGAAGTTAAATCCCGTTGCGGAATTGATCAACCAATTGCGGCTACATCAGCAACATTTCACTGTCCTCCCTCCAACATCCCACGTTATCAAGTTGTACACACTAGTACATCACCAGTACAGTTTAAGCACACGTTGCATTTGGAGCACCTTTCAAATTCTAAAAGAGTGTAATGTTTTATTAATTTCAGATGCCCCTGCTACAACAACTGTTCCTGCTACAACTGCCATAACAACGGCACCTCCTCCAGTGGTGGAATTACAAGTCACCTTGCAGCAAGCTTTTGTACCAGCCTTGACTGACCCTCAAAGCACAGAATTCAAAACACTATCAGTAACCATTACTACAATTGTAAGTCCTCGAAATCCAGATATGACCATTCATTTGTGTCTATGTTGATGTGGTTATTGACTTTACCTAAGGCTCAAGTGACAATGACTTTAGGCTTAATGATCGGTGAGCTACGGGAATAAGGGATTGTTAAAATATATAGGCCTAATAATGTTATATATATTATGTTTGTAAAATCTCTCATACTATTTGATAGTCTATTAAAGTTGACTCTTCTCTCCCCTACTCCTTACAGTGTGACACAATCTTCCGACAAAGATATGGGCTTAGTTTCGTTCAGACGACTGTTACTCAATTCAGGTAATATTGTATTCTACTTTTAAACCATTTTCTTTAATTTAGACAATAAAGTCTTTAGAACCTAAAAAGCCTTATTTTTAGCACAACTTTACTTTTTCAGTCACCTTTTGACTTGACCCTGACCTATGAACTTTTTGACCCTCTGCAGACCTGTGCCTCGTCTCGGTCAGGATCCTAACACAGAGGTGGATTTGGAACTGGAGTTCAATGCGACCTCCACAGTACCTATCCCCAAGGGCAGTGACATTGTTGAAACATTGAAAGAGGCTGTGACCAATCCAAACTCTAACTTCAACTTATCTTTGGATCTGAACTCCATCACTGTGATAAGTAAGCAAACCCAATCAATAGGTGCTCCAAAAATATCCATTGACAAGTAATGTTCAGTTGTAGAACCTTTGAAGTTAAATCCCGTTGCGGAATTGATCAACCAATTGCGGCTACATCAGCAACATTTCACTGTCCTCCCTCCAACATCCCACGTTATCAAGTTGTACACACTAGTACATCACCAGTACAGTTTAAGCACACGTTGCATTTGGAGCACCTTTCAAATTCTAAAAGAGTGTAATGTTTTATTAATTTCAGATGCCCCTGCTACAACAACTGTTCCTGCTACAACTGCCATAACAACGGCACCTCCTCCAGTGGTGGAATTACAAGTCACCTTGCAGCAAGCTTTTGTACCAGCCTTGACTGACCCTCAAAGCACAGAATTCAAAACACTATCAGTAACCATTACTACAATTGTAAGTCCTCGAAATCCAGATATGACCATTCATTTGTGTCTATGTTGATGTGGTTATTGACTTTACCTAAGGCTCAAGTGACAATGACTTTAGGCTTAATGATCGGTGAGCTACGGGAATAAGGGATTGTTAAAATATATAGGCCTAATAATGTTATATATATTATGTTTGTAAAATCTCTCATACTATTTGATAGTCTATTAAAGTTGACTCTTCTCTCCCCTACTCCTTACAGTGTGACACAATCTTCCGACAAAGATATGGGCTTAGTTTCGTTCAGACGACTGTTACTCAATTCAGGTAATATTGTATTCTACTTTTAAACCATTTTCTTTAATTTAGACAATAAAGTCTTTAGAACCTAAAAAGCCTTATTTTTAGCACAACTTTACTTTTTCAGTCACCTTTTGACTTGACCCTGACCTATGAACTTTTTGACCCTCTGCAGACCTGTGCCTCGTCTCGGTCAGGATCCTAACACAGAGGTGGATTTGGAACTGGAGTTCAATGCGACCTCCACAGTACCTATCCCCAAGGGCAGTGACATTGTTGAAACATTGAAAGAGGCTGTGACCAATCCAAACTCTAACTTCAACTTATCTTTGGATCTGAACTCCATCACTGTGATAAGTAAGCAAACCCAATCAATAGGTGCTCCAAAAATATCCATTGACAAGTAATGTTCAGTTGTAGAACCTTTGAAGTTAAATCCCGTTGCGGAATTGATCAACCAATTGCGGCTACATCAGCAACATTTCACTGTCCTCCCTCCAACATCCCACGTTATCAAGTTGTACACACTAGTACATCACCAGTACAGTTTAAGCACACGTTGCATTTGGAGCACCTTTCAAATTCTAAAAGAGTGTAATGTTTTATTAATTTCAGATGCCCCTGCTACAACAACTGTTCCTGCTACAACTGCCATAACAACGGCACCTCCTCCAGTGGTGGAATTACAAGTCACCTTGCAGCAAGCTTTTGTACCAGCCTTGACTGACCCTCAAAGCACAGAATTCAAAACACTATCAGTAACCATTACTACAATTGTAAGTCCTCGAAATCCAGATATGACCATTCATTTGTGTCTATGTTGATGTGGTTATTGACTTTACCTAAGGCTCAAGTGACAATGACTTTAGGCTTAATGATCGGTGAGCTACGGGAATAAGGGATTGTTAAAATATATAGGCCTAAATTGTTATATATATTATGTTTGTAAAATCTCTCATACTATTTGATAGTCTATTAAAGTTGACTCTTCTCTCCCCTACTCCTTACAGTGTGACACAATCTTCCGACAAAGATATGGGCTTAGTTTCGTTCAGACGACTGTTACTCAATTCAGGTAATATTGTATTCTACTTTTAAACCATTTTCTTTAATTTAGACAATAAAGTCTTTAGAACCTAAAAAGCCTTATTTTTAGCACAACTTTACTTTTTCAGTCACCTTTTGACTTGACCCTGACCTATGAACTTTTTGACCCTCTGCAGACCTGTGCCTCGTCTCGGTCAGGATCCTAACACAGAGGTGGATTTGGAACTGGAGTTCAATGCGACCTCCACAGTACCTATCCCCAAGGGCAGTGACATTGTTGAAACATTGAAAGAGGCTGTGACCAATCCAAACTCTAACTTCAACTTATCTTTGGATCTGAACTCCATCACTGTGATAAGTAAGCAAACCCAATCAATAGGTGCTCCAAAAATATCCATTGACAAGTAATGTTCAGTTGTAGAACCTTTGAAGTTAAATCCCGTTGCGGAATTGATCAACCAATTGCGGCTACATCAGCAACATTTCACTGTCCTCCCTCCAACATCCCACGTTATCAAGTTGTACACACTAGTACATCACCAGTACAGTTTAAGCACACGTTGCATTTGGAGCACCTTTCAAATTCTAAAAGAGTGTAATGTTTTATTAATTTCAGATGCCCCTGCTACAACAACTGTTCCTGCTACAACTGCCATAACAACGGCACCTCCTCCAGTGGTGGAATTACAAGTCACCTTGCAGCAAGCTTTTGTACCAGCCTTGACTGACCCTCAAAGCACAGAATTCAAAACACTATCAGTAACCATTACTACAATTGTAAGTCCTCGAAATCCAGATATGACCATTCATTTGTGTCTATGTTGATGTGGTTATTGACTTTACCTAAGGCTCAAGTGACAATGACTTTAGGCTTAATGATCGGTGAGCTACGGGAATAAGGGATTGTTAAAATATATAGGCCTAAAATGTTATATATATTATGTTTGTAAAATCTCTCATACTATTTGATAGTCTATTAAAGTTGACTCTTCTCTCCCCTACTCCTTACAGTGTGACACAATCTTCCGACAAAGATATGGGCTTAGTTTCGTTCAGACGACTGTTACTCAATTCAGGTAATATTGTATTCTACTTTTAAACCATTTTCTTTAATTTAGACAATAAAGTCTTTAGAACCTAAAAAGCCTTATTTTTAGCACAACTTTACTTTTTCAGTCACCTTTTGACTTGACCCTGACCTATGAACTTTTTGACCCTCTGCAGACCTGTGCCTCGTCTCGGTCAGGATCCTAACACAGAGGTGGATTTGGAACTGGAGTTCAATGCGACCTCCACAGTACCTATCCCCAAGGGCAGTGACATTGTTGAAACATTGAAAGAGGCTGTGACCAATCCAAACTCTAACTTCAACTTATCTTTGGATCTGAACTCCATCACTGTGATAAGTAAGCAAACCCAATCAATAGGTGCTCCAAAAATATCCATTGACAAGTAATGTTCAGTTGTAGAACCTTTGAAGTTAAATCCCGTTGCGGAATTGATCAACCAATTGCGGCTACATCAGCAACATTTCACTGTCCTCCCTCCAACATCCCACGTTATCAAGTTGTACACACTAGTACATCACCAGTACAGTTTAAGCACACGTTGCATTTGGAGCACCTTTCAAATTCTAAAAGAGTGTAATGTTTTATTAATTTCAGATGCCCCTGCTACAACAACTGTTCCTGCTACAACTGCCATAACAACGGCACCTCCTCCAGTGGTGGAATTACAAGTCACCTTGCAGCAAGCTTTTGTACCAGCCTTGACTGACCCTCAAAGCACAGAATTCAAAACACTATCAGTAACCATTACTACAATTGTAAGTCCTCGAAATCCAGATATGACCATTCATTTGTGTCTATGTTGATGTGGTTATTGACTTTACCTAAGGCTCAAGTGACAATGACTTTAGGCTTAATGATCGGTGAGCTACGGGAATAAGGGATTGTTAAAATATATAGGCCTAATAATGTTATATATATTATGTTTGTAAAATCTCTCATACTATTTGATAGTCTATTAAAGTTGACTCTTCTCTCCCCTACTCCTTACAGTGTGACACAATCTTCCGACAAAGATATGGGCTTAGTTTCGTTCAGACGACTGTTACTCAATTCAGGTAATATTGTATTCTACTTTTAAACCATTTTCTTTAATTTAGACAATAAAGTCTTTAGAACCTAAAAAGCCTTATTTTTAGCACAACTTTACTTTTTCAGTCACCTTTTGACTTGACCCTGACCTATGAACTTTTTGACCCTCTGCAGACCTGTGCCTCGTCTCGGTCAGGATCCTAACACAGAGGTGGATTTGGAACTGGAGTTCAATGCGACCTCCACAGTACCTATCCCCAAGGGCAGTGACATTGTTGAAACATTGAAAGAGGCTGTGACCAATCCAAACTCTAACTTCAACTTATCTTTGGATCTGAACTCCATCACTGTGATAAGTAAGCAAACCCAATCAATAGGTGCTCCAAAAATATCCATTGACAAGTAATGTTCAGTTGTAGAACCTTTGAAGTTAAATCCCGTTGCGGAATTGATCAACCAATTGTGGCTACATCAGCAACATTTCACTGTCCTCCCTCCAACATCCCACGTTATCAAGTTGTACACACTAGTACATCACCAGTACAGTTTAAGCACACGTTGCATTTGGAGCACCTTTCAAATTCTAAAAGAGTGTAATGTTTTATTAATTTCAGATGCCCCTGCTACAACAACTGTTCCTGCTACAACTGCCATAACAACGGCACCTCCTCCAGTGGTGGAATTACAAGTCACCTTGCAGCAAGCTTTTGTACCAGCCTTGACTGACCCTCAAAGCACAGAATTCAAAACACTATCAGTAACCATTACTACAATTGTAAGTCCTCGAAATCCAGATATGACCATTCATTTGTGTCTATGTTGATGTGGTTATTGACTTTACCTAAGGCTCAAGTGACAATGACTTTAGGCTTAATGATCGGTGAGCTACGGGAATAAGGGATTGTTAAAATATATAGGCCTAAAATGTTATATATATTATGTTTGTAAAATCTCTCATACTATTTGATAGTCTATTAAAGTTGACTCTTCTCTCCCCTACTCCTTACAGTGTGACACAATCTTCCGACAAAGATATGGGCTTAGTTTCGTTCAGACGACTGTTACTCAATTCAGGTAATATTGTATTCTACTTTTAAACCATTTTCTTTAATTTAGACAATAAAGTCTTTAGAACCTAAAAAGCCTTATTTTTAGCACAACTTTACTTTTTCAGTCACCTTTTGACTTGACCCTGACCTATGAACTTTTTGACCCTCTGCAGACCTGTGCCTCGTCTCGGTCAGGATCCTAACACAGAGGTGGATTTGGAACTGGAGTTCAATGCGACCTCCACAGTACCTATCCCCAAGGGCAGTGACATTGTTGAAACATTGAAAGAGGCTGTGACCAATCCAAACTCTAACTTCAACTTATCTTTGGATCTGAACTCCATCACTGTGATAAGTAAGCAAACCCAATCAATAGGTGCTCCAAAAATATCCATTGACAAGTAATGTTCAGTTGTAGAACCTTTGAAGTTAAATCCCGTTGCGGAATTGATCAACCAATTGCGGCTACATCAGCAACATTTCACTGTCCTCCCTCCAACATCCCACGTTATCAAGTTGTACACACTAGTACATCACCAGTACAGTTTAAGCACACGTTGCATTTGGAGCACCTTTCAAATTCTAAAAGAGTGTAATGTTTTATTAATTTCAGATGCCCCTGCTACAACAACTGTTCCTGCTACAACTGCCATAACAACGGCACCTCCTCCAGTGGTGGAATTACAAGTCACCTTGCAGCAAGCTTTTGTACCAGCCTTGACTGACCCTCAAAGCACAGAATTCAAAACACTATCAGTAACCATTACTACAATTGTAAGTCCTCGAAATCCAGATATGACCATTCATTTGTGTCTATGTTGATGTGGTTATTGACTTTACCTAAGGCTCAAGTGACAATGACTTTAGGCTTAATGATCGGTGAGCTACGGGAATAAGGGATTGTTAAAATATATAGGCCTAATAATGTTATATATATTATGTTTGTAAAATCTCTCATACTATTTGATAGTCTATTAAAGTTGACTCTTCTCTCCCCTACTCCTTACAGTGTGACACAATCTTCCGACAAAGATATGGGCTTAGTTTCGTTCAGACGACTGTTACTCAATTCAGGTAATATTGTATTCTACTTTTAAACCATTTTCTTTAATTTAGACAATAAAGTCTTTAGAACCTAAAAAGCCTTATTTTTAGCACAACTTTACTTTTTCAGTCACCTTTTGACTTGACCCTGACCTATGAACTTTTTGACCCTCTGCAGACCTGTGCCTCGTCTCGGTCAGGATCCTAACACAGAGGTGGATTTGGAACTGGAGTTCAATGCGACCTCCACAGTACCTATCCCCAAGGGCAGTGACATTGTTGAAACATTGAAAGAGGCTGTGACCAATCCAAACTCTAACTTCAACTTATCTTTGGATCTGAACTCCATCACTGTGATAAGTAAGCAAACCCAATCAATAGGTGCTCCAAAAATATCCATTGACAAGTAATGTTCAGTTGTAGAACCTTTGAAGTTAAATCCCGTTGCGGAATTGATCAACCAATTGCGGCTACATCAGCAACATTTCACTGTCCTCCCTCCAACATCCCACGTTATCAAGTTGTACACACTAGTACATCACCAGTACAGTTTAAGCACACGTTGCATTTGGAGCACCTTTCAAATTCTAAAAGAGTGTAATGTTTTATTAATTTCAGATGCCCCTGCTACAACAACTGTTCCTGCTACAACTGCCATAACAACGGCACCTCCTCCAGTGGTGGAATTACAAGTCACCTTGCAGCAAGCTTTTGTACCAGCCTTGACTGACCCTCAAAGCACAGAATTCAAAACACTATCAGTAACCATTACTACAATTGTAAGTCCTCGAAATCCAGATATGACCATTCATTTGTGTCTATGTTGATGTGGTTATTGACTTTACCTAAGGCTCAAGTGACAATGACTTTAGGCTTAATGATCGGTGAGCTACGGGAATAAGGGATTGTTAAAATATATAGGCCTAATAATGTTATATATATTATGTTTGTAAAATCTCTCATACTATTTGATAGTCTATTAAAGTTGACTCTTCTCTCCCCTACTCCTTACAGTGTGACACAATCTTCCGACAAAGATATGGGCTTAGTTTCGTTCAGACGACTGTTACTCAATTCAGGTAATATTGTATTCTACTTTTAAACCATTTTCTTTAATTTAGACAATAAAGTCTTTAGAACCTAAAAAGCCTTATTTTTAGCACAACTTTACTTTTTCAGTCACCTTTTGACTTGACCCTGACCTATGAACTTTTTGACCCTCTGCAGACCTGTGCCTCGTCTCGGTCAGGATCCTAACACAGAGGTGGATTTGGAACTGGAGTTCAATGCGACCTCCACAGTACCTATCCCCAAGGGCAGTGACATTGTTGAAACATTGAAAGAGGCTGTGACCAATCCAAACTCTAACTTCAACTTATCTTTGGATCTGAACTCCATCACTGTGATAAGTAAGCAAACCCAATCAATAGGTGCTCCAAAAATATCCATTGACAAGTAATGTTCAGTTGTAGAACCTTTGAAGTTAAATCCCGTTGCGGAATTGATCAACCAATTGTGGCTACATCAGCAAATTTCACTGTCCTCCCTCCAACATCCCACGTTATCAAGTTGTACACACTAGTACATCACCAGTACAGTTTAAGCACACGTTGCATTTGGAGCACCTTTCAAATTCTAAAAGAGTGTAATGTTTTATTAATTTCAGATGCCCCTGCTACAACAACTGTTCCTGCTACAACTGCCATAACAACGGCACCTCCTCCAGTGGTGGAATTACAAGTCACCTTGCAGCAAGCTTTTGTACCAGCCTTGACTGACCCTCAAAGCACAGAATTCAAAACACTATCAGTAACCATTACTACAATTGTAAGTCCTCGAAATCCAGATATGACCATTCATTTGTGTCTATGTTGATGTGGTTATTGACTTTACCTAAGGCTCAAGTGACAATGACTTTAGGCTTAATGATCGGTGAGCTACGGGAATAAGGGATTGTTAAAATATATAGGCCTAATAATGTTATATATATTATGTTTGTAAAATCTCTCATACTATTTGATAGTCTATTAAAGTTGACTCTTCTCTCCCCTACTCCTTACAGTGTGACACAATCTTCCGACAAAGATATGGGCTTAGTTTCGTTCAGACGACTGTTACTCAATTCAGGTAATATTGTATTCTACTTTTAAACCATTTTCTTTAATTTAGACAATAAAGTCTTTAGAACCTAAAAAGCCTTATTTTTAGCACAACTTTACTTTTTCAGTCACCTTTTGACTTGACCCTGACCTATGAACTTTTTGACCCTCTGCAGACCTGTGCCTCGTCTCGGTCAGGATCCTAACACAGAGGTGGATTTGGAACTGGAGTTCAATGCGACCTCCACAGTACCTATCCCCAAGGGCAGTGACATTGTTGAAACATTGAAAGAGGCTGTGACCAATCCAAACTCTAACTTCAACTTATCTTTGGATCTGAACTCCATCACTGTGATAAGTAAGCAAACCCAATCAATAGGTGCTCCAAAAATATCCATTGACAAGTAATGTTCAGTTGTAGAACCTTTGAAGTTAAATCCCGTTGCGGAATTGATCAACCAATTGTGGCTACATCAGCAACATTTCACTGTCCTCCCTCCAACATCCCACGTTATCAAGTTGTACACACTAGTACATCACCAGTACAGTTTAAGCACACGTTGCATTTGGAGCACCTTTCAAATTCTAAAATAGTGTAATGTTTTATTAATTTCAGATGCCCCTGCTACAACAACTGTTCCTGCTACAACTGCCATAACAACGGCACCTCCTCCAGTGGTGGAATTACAAGTCACCTTGCAGCAAGCTTTTGTACCAGCCTTGACTGACCCTCAAAGCACAGAATTCAAAACACTATCAGTAACCATTACTACAATTGTAAGTCCTCGAAATCCAGATATGACCATTCATTTGTGTCTATGTTGATGTGGTTATTGACTTTACCTAAGGCTCAAGTGACAATGACTTTAGGCTTAATGATCGGTGAGCTACGGGAATAAGGGATTGTTAAAATATATAGGCCTAATAATGTTATATATATTATGTTTGTAAAATCTCTCATACTATTTGATAGTCTATTAAAGTTGACTCTTCTCTCCCCTACTCCTTACAGTGTGACACAATCTTCCGACAAAGATATGGGCTTAGTTTCGTTCAGACGACTGTTACTCAATTCAGGTAATATTGTATTCTACTTTTAAACCATTTTCTTTAATTTAGACAATAAAGTCTTTAGAACCTAAAAAGCCTTATTTTTAGCACAACTTTACTTTTTAAGTCACCTTTTGACTTGACCCTGACCTATGAACTTTTTGACCCTCTGCAGACCTGTGCCTCGTCTCGGTCAGGATCCTAACACAGAGGTGGATTTGGAACTGGAGTTCAATGCGACCTCCACAGTACCTATCCCCAAGGGCAGTGACATTGTTGAAACATTGAAAGAGGCTGTGACCAATCCAAACTCTAACTTCAACTTATCTTTGGATCTGAACTCCATCACTGTGATAAGTAAGCAAACCCAATCAATAGGTGCTCCAAAAATATCCATTGACAAGTAATGTTCAGTTGTAGAACCTTTGAAGTTAAATCCCGTTGCGGAATTGATCAACCAATTGCGGCTACATCAGCAACATTTCACTGTCCTCCCTCCAACATCCCACGTTATCAAGTTGTACACACTAGTACATCACCAGTACAGTTTAAGCACACGTTGCATTTGGAGCACCTTTCAAATTCTAAAAGAGTGTAATGTTTTATTAATTTCAGATGCCCCTGCTACAACAACTGTTCCTGCTACAACTGCCATAACAACGGCACCTCCTCCAGTGGTGGAATTACAAGTCACCTTGCAGCAAGCTTTTGTACCAGCCTTGACTGACCCTCAAAGCACAGAATTCAAAACACTATCAGTAACCATTACTACAATTGTAAGTCCTCGAAATCCAGATATGACCATTCATTTGTGTCTATGTTGATGTGGTTATTGACTTTACCTAAGGCTCAAGTGACAATGACTTTAGGCTTAATGATCGGTGAGCTACGGGAATAAGGGATTGTTAAAATATATAGGCCTAATAATGTTTATATATTATGTTTGTAAAATCTCTCATACTATTTGATAGTCTATTAAAGTTGACTCTTCTCTCCCCTACTCCTTACAGTGTGACACAATCTTCCGACAAAGATATGGGCTTAGTTTCGTTCAGACGACTGTTACTCAATTCAGGTAATATTGTATTCTACTTTTAAACCATTTTCTTTAATTTAGACAATAAAGTCTTTAGAACCTAAAAAGCCTTAGTTTTAGCACAACTTTACTTTTTAGTCACCTTTTGACTTGACCTGACCTATGAACTTTTTGACCCTCTGCAGACCTGTGCCTCGTCTCGGTCAGGATCCTAACACAGAGGTGGATTTGGAACTGGAGTTCAATGCGACCTCCACAGTCTATCCCCAAGGGC
>NW_023494011.1:0-73398 GCF_013265735.2 Oncorhynchus mykiss | reverse complement strand
CACGGAAAAAGGCACTTTTTGAATGAGAAAACATACCGTGTGTAAAGCTCCACTGTTTCTTCAGTGTTATTCATTACGAGACCAAAATGAAAAGAGTTTAGCCAGCTTGTGCACATACTTTCCAAACTATGTAGGCTTTACAAAGCCAGCTCTTGTAGCCGGCCGTGATCGTATAGTGGTTAGTACTCTGCGTTGTGGTCGCAGCAACCCCGGTTCGAATCCGGGTCACGGCACTGCAATGTAATTTTAGAAGGGTTGTTTTTTGAATGAGTTAAGACTTACTATGCAAGCTAAGAAACTCAGCAACTCTGCCGTTTGACAAAGTTCCCCACCATATTGTAGGTTAATTACTTACACGAAATGATCATCTGCTGTTTCAGACGTTTTTACCATTTTTAAGCTCCAGAGCCAAATGAGAAATGCAGTGTCCTCGAACGACCAACATTATGAAGAAATAGTATATGATTCTGAATGTTCACTCATATCTCGCGACCCACCTATGACATGTTAATAACCGCTTTGGGTCCCAAATCATAGTTTAAGAATTCATGTCAGAGGTTCTTGAGTTTATTCATCTCGAGACCCAAATGAAAAATGTACTGTTCTCGAATGATCATAGTTACGAAGAAATAGTATGTGATTACCATTGATTACTGATATCTCGCTACCCACCTCTCACCAGTGTTGCCAACTTAGCGACTTTGTCGCTATATTTAGTGAGTATTCAGAAAAAGACAAGAATCGACAGAAGAAAGTTCAATTGTAGTTCTAAACATACTTAGGGTGTTTTTTACTCACTTTTTGTCTCTCCCGAGACGTTATTCCTCTCTCCTACAGCGTCAATCACAATTACATCCACTTGGCCAATTATGAAAATTATGTGATGACGTCATTTAGCGACTTCTAGCTACTTTTAGGACCAGCAATAGCTACTTTCCTTCCTGAGGATTTGGCAACACTGCCTCTCACATGCTCAGGCCCACTTTGCGTCCCAAAACGTAGCTTAAGAAACCCTGTTGCTAGACAATTGAAGGTGTCTGTATCGTTTCCAATATTAGTAAAAGACATCTCTTTTGTGATGTGATTTTGCTAGACAGAGATGTGGGTTAAATTAATGAGACTGGTTTGATTCAAATAGGTGTGGGTGTTCACATCTGCAACATATATGACTTTTATGGGTGCTGTGGCTTAGTTGGTTAAAGTGCCTGTCCTAGTAAACAGGAGATCCTGAGTTCAAATCTCAGCAGTACCTTTTTATTGTTCACATTGGTGGAGAAGGTCAGAGGGGAGGGCACTCAGGTTTTCTCACCAATGGGTTAGAGAATTAGAGATGACGTGAGGAGGATGCAATTGAGATATTCCAATGTCACGGAAAAAGTGCACTTTTGAATGAGAAAAAAACCTACCGACTGTGTAAAGCTCCACTGTTTCTTCAGTTTATTCATTATCGAGACCAAAATTAAAAGAGTTTAGCCAGCTTGTGCACATCACTTTCACAGCCTATGTAGGCTTTACAAAGGCCAGCTCTTGTAGCCGGCCGTGATCGTATAGTGGTTAGTACTCTGCGTTGTGGTCGCAGCAACCCCGGTTCGAATCCGGGTCACGGCACTGCAATGTAATTTTAGAAGGGTTGTTTTTTGAATGAGTTAAGACTTACTATGCAAGCTAAGAAACTCAGCAACTCTGCCGTTTGACAAGTTCCCCACCATATTGTAGGTTAATTACTTACACGAAATGATTCATCTGCTGTTTCAGACGTTTTTACCATTTTAAGCTCCGAGAGCCAAATGAGAAATGCAGTGTCCTCGAACGACCAACATTATGAAGAAATAGTAGTATGATTCTGAATGTTCACTCATATCTCGCGACCCACCTATGACATGTTAATAACCGCTTTGGGTCCCAAATCATATTTTAAGAATTCATGTCAGAGGTTCTTGAGTTTATTCATCTCGAGACCCAAATGAAAAATGTACTGTCCTCGAATGATCATAGTTACGAAGAAATAGTATGTGATTGACATTGATTACTGATATCTCGCTACCCACCTCTCACCAGTGTTGCCAACTTAGCGACTTTGTCGCTATATTTAGTGAGTATTCCAGAAAAAAGACAAGAATCGACAGAAGAAAGTTCAATTGTAGTTCTAAACATACGTAGGGTGTTTTTTTACTCACTTTTTGTCTCTCCCGAGACGTTATTCCTCTCTCCTACAGCGTCAATCACAATTACATCCACTTGGCCAATTATGAAATTATGTGATGACGTCATTTAGCGACTTCTAGCTACTTTTAGGACCAGCAATAGCTACTTTCCTTCCTGGAGGATTTGGCAACACTGCCTCTCACATGCTCAGGCCCACTTTGCGTCCCAAAACGTAGCTTAAGAAACCCTGTTGCTAGACAATTGAAGGTGTCTGTATCGTTTCCAATATTAGTAAAAGACATCTCTTTTGTGATGTGATTTTTGCTAGACAGAGATGTGGGTTAAATTAATGAGACTGGTTTGATTCAAATAGGTGTGGGTGTTCACATCTGCAACATATATGACTTTTATGGGTGCTGTGGCTTAGTTGGTTAAAGTGCCTGTCTAGTAAACAGGAGATCCTGAGTTCAAATCTCAGCAGTACCTTTTTATTGTTCACATTGGTGGAGAAGGTCAGAGGGGAGGGCACTCAGGTTTTCCTCACCAATGGGTTTAGAGAATTAGAGATGACGTGAGGAGGATGCAATTGAGATATTCCAATGTCACGGAAAAAGGGCACTTTTTGAATGAGAAAAAACCTACCGACTGTGTAAAGCTCCACTGTTTCTTCAGTTTATTCATTATCGAGACCAAAATTAAAAGAGTTTAGCCAGCTTGTGCACATCACTTTCACAGCCTATGTAGGCTTTACAAAGCCAGCTCTTGTAGCCGGCCGTGATCGTATAGTGGTTAGTACTCTGCGTTGTGGTCGCAGCAACCCCGGTTCGAATCCGGGTCACGGCACTGCAATGTAATTTTAGAAGGGTTGTTTTTTGAATGAGTTAAGACTTACTATGCAAGCTAAGAAACTCAGCAACTCTGCCGTTTGACAAAGTTCCCCACCATATTGTAGGTTAATTACTTACACGAAATGATTCATCTGCTGTTTCAGACGTTTTTACAATTTTTAAGCTCCAGAGCCAAATGAGAAATGCAGTGTCCTCGAACGACCAACATTATGAAGAAATAGTATATGATTCTGAATGTTCACTCATATCTCGCGACCCACCTATGACATGTTAATAACCGCTTTGGGTCCCAAATCATAGTTTAAGAATTCATGTCAGAGGTTCTTGAGTTTATTCATCTCGAGACCCAAATGAAAAATGTACTGTCCTCGAATGATCATAGTTACGAAGAAATAGTATGTGATTACCATTGATTACTGATATCTCGCTACCCACCTCTCACCAGTGTTGCCAACTTAGCGACTTTGTCGCTATATTTAGTGAGTATTCAGAAAAAAGACAAGAATCGACAGAAGAAAGTTCAATTGTAGTTCTAAACATACTTAGGGTGTTTTTTACTCACTTTTTGTCTCTCCCGAGACGTTATTCCTCTCTCCTACAGCGTCAATCACAATTACATCCACTTGGCCAATTATGAAAATTATGTGATGACGTCATTTAGCGACTTCTAGCTACTTTTAGGACCAGCAATAGCTACTTTCCTTCCTGAGGATTTGGCAACACTGCCTCTCACATGCTCAGGCCCACTTTGCGTCCCAAAACGTAGCTTAAGAAACCCTGTTGCTAGACAATTGAAGGTGTCTGTATCGTTTCCAATATTAGTAAAAGACATCTCTTTTGTGATGTGATTTTGCTAGACAGAGATGTGGGTTAAATTAATGAGACTGGTTTGATTCAAATAGGTGTGGGTGTTCACATCTGCAACATATATGACTTTTATGGGTGCTGTGGCTTAGTTGGTTAAAGTGCCTGTCTAGTAAACAGGAGATCCTGAGTTCAAATCTCAGCAGTACCTTTTTATTGTTCACATTGGTGGAGAAGGTCAGAGGGGAGGGCACTCAAGGTTTCCTCACCAATGGGTTTAGAGAATTAGAGATGACGTGAGGAGGATGCAATTGAGATATTCCAATGTCACGGAAAAAGGGCACTTTTTGAATGAGAAAAAACCTACCGACTGTGTAAAGCTCCACTGTTTCTTCAGTTTATTCATTATCGAGACCAAAATTAAAAGAGTTTAGCCAGCTTGTGCACATCACTTTCACAGCCTATGTAGGCTTTACAAAGCCAGCTCTTGTAGCCGGCCGTGATCGTATAGTGGTTAGTACTCTGCGTTGTGGTCGCAGCAACCCCGGTTCGAATCCGGGTCACGGCACTGCAATGTAATTTTAGAAGGGTTGTTTTTTTGAATGAGTTAAGACTTACTATGCAAGCTAAGAAACTCAGCAACTCTGCCGTTTGACAAAGTTCCCCACCATATTGTAGGTTAATTACTTACACGAAATGATTCATCTGCTGTTTCAGACGTTTTTACAATTTTTAAGCTCCAGAGCCAAATGAGAAATGCAGTGTCCTCGAACGACCAACATTATGAAGAAATAGTATATGATTCTGAATGTTCACTCATATCTCGCGACCCACCTATGACATGTTAATAACCGCTTTGGGTCCCAAATCATAGTTTAAGAATTCATGTCAGAGGTTCTTGAGTTTATTCATCTCGAGACCCAAATGAAAAATGTACTGTCCTCGAATGATCATAGTTACGAAGAAATAGTATGTGATTACCATTGATTACTGATATCTCGCTACCCACCTCTCACCAGTGTTGCCAACTTAGCGACTTTGTCGCTATATTTAGTGAGTATTCAGAAAAAAGACAAGAATCGACAGAAGAAAGTTCAATTGTAGTTCTAAACATACTTAGGGTGTTTTTTACTCACTTTTTGTCTCTCCCGAGACGTTATTCCTCTCTCCTACAGCGTCAATCACAATTACATCCACTTGGCCAATTATGAAAATTATGTGATGACGTCATTTAGCGACTTCTAGCTACTTTTAGGACCAGCAATAGCTACTTTCCTTCCTGAGGATTTGGCAACACTGCCTCTCACATGCTCAGGCCCACTTTGCGTCCCAAAACGTAGCTTAAGAAACCCTGTTGCTAGACAATTGAAGGTGTCTGTATCGTTTCCAATATTAGTAAAAGACATCTCTTTTGTGATGTGATTTTGCTAGACAGAGATGTGGGTTAAATTAATGAGACTGGTTTGATTCAAATAGGTGTGGGTGTTCACATCTGCAACATATATGACTTTTATGGGTGCTGTGGCTTAGTTGGTTAAAGTGCCTGTCTAGTAAACAGGAGATCCTGAGTTCAAATCTCAGCAGTACCTTTTTATTGTTCACATTGGTGGAGAAGGTCAGAGGGGAGGGCACTCAGGTTTTCTCACCAATGGGTTTAGAGAATTAGAGATGACGTGAGGAGGATGCAATTGAGATATTCCAATGTCACGGAAAAAGGGCACTTTTTGAATGAGAAAAAACCTACCGACTGTGTAAAGCTCCACTGTTTCTTCAGTTTATTCATTATCGAGACCAAAATGAAAAGAGTTTAGCCAGCTTGTGCACATCACTTTCACAGCCTATGTAGGCTTTACAAAGCCAGCTCTTGTAGCCGGCCGTGATCGTATAGTGGTTAGTACTCTGCGTTGTGGTCGCAGCAACCCCGGTTCGAATCCAGGTCACGGCACTGCAATGTAATTTTAGAAGGGTTGTTTTTTGAATGAGTTAAGACTTACTATGCAAGCTAAGAAACTCAGCAACTCTGCCGTTTGACAAAGTTCCCCACCATATTGTAGGTTAATTACTTACACGAAATGATTCATCTGCTGTTTCAGACGTTTTTACCATTTTTAAGCTCGAGAGCCAAATGAGAAATGCAGTGTCCTCGAACGACCAACATTATGAAGAAATAGTGTATGATTCTGAATGTTCACTCATATCTCGCGACCCACCTATGACATGTTAATAACCGCTTTGGGTCCCAAATCATAGTTTAAGAATTCATGTCAGAGGTTCTTGAGTTTATTCATCTCGAGACCCAAATGAAAAATGTACTGTCCTCGAATGATCATAGTTACGAAGAAATAGTATGTGATTACCATTGATTACTGATATCTCGCTACCCACCTCTCACCAGTGTTGCCAACTTAGCGACTTTGTCGCTATATTTAGTGAGTATTCAGAAAAAAGACAAGAATCGACAGAAGAAAGTTCAATTGTAGTTCTAAACATACTTAGGGTGTTTTTTACTCACTTTCTGTCTCTCCCGAGACGTTATTCCTCTCTCCTACAGCGTCAATCACAATTACATCCACTTGGCCAATTATGAAAATTATGTGATGACGTCATTTAGCGACTTCTAGCTACTTTTAGGACCAGCAATAGCTACTTTCCTTCCTGAGGATTTGGCAACACTGCCTCTCACATGCTCAGGCCCACTTTGCGTCCCAAAACGTAGCTTAAGAAACCCTGTTGCTAGACAATTGAAGGTGTCTGTATCGTTTCCAATATTAGTAAAAGACATCTCTTTTGTGATGTGATTTTGCTAGACAGAGATGTGGGTTAAATTAATGAGACTGGTTTGATTCAAATAGGTGTGGGTGTTCACATCTGCAACATATATGACTTTTATGGGTGCTGTGGCTTAGTTGGTTAAAGTGCCTGTCTAGTAAACAGGAGATCCTGAGTTCAAATCTCAGCAGTACCTTTTTATTGTTCACATTGGTGGAGAAGGTCAGAGGGGAGGGCACTCAGGTTTTCTCACCAATGGGTTTAGAGAATTAGAGATGACGTGAGGAGGATGCAATTGAGATATTCCAATGTCACGGAAAAAGGGCACTTTTTGAATGAGAAAAAATCTACCGACTGTGTAAAGCTCCACTGTTTCTTCAGTTTATTCATTATCGAGACCAAAATGAAAAGAGTTTAGCCAGCTTGTGCACATCACTTTCACAGCCTATGTAGGCTTTACAAAGCCAGCTCTTGTAAGCCGGCCGTGATCGTATAGTGGTTAGTACTCTGCGTTGTGGTCGCAGCAACCCAGGTTCGAATCCGGGTCACGGCACTGCAATGTAAATTTTAGAAGGGTTGTTTTTTGAATGAGTTAAGACTTACTATGAAAGCTAAGAAACTCAGCAACTCTGCCGTTTGACAAAGTTCCCCACCATATTGTAGGTTAATTACTTACACGAAATGATTCATCTGCTGTTTCAGACGTTTTTACCATTTTTAAGCTCGAGAGCCAAATGAGAAATGCAGTGTCCTCGAACGACCAACATTATGAAGAAATAGTGTATGATTCTGAATGTTCACTCATATCTCGCGACCCACCTATGACATGTTAATAACCGCTTTGGGTCCCAAATCATAGTTTAAGAATTCATGTCAGAGGTTCTTGAGTTTATTCATCTCGAGACCCAAATGAAAAATGTACTGTCCTCGAATGATCATAGTTACGAAGAAATAGTATGTGATTACCATTGATTACTGATATCTCGCTACCCACCTCTCACCAGTGTTGCCAACTTAGCGACTTTGTCGCTATATTTAGTGAGTATTCAGAAAAAAGACAAGAATCGACAGAAGAAAGTTCAATTGTAGTTCTAAACATACTTAGGGTGTTTTTTACTCACTTTCTGTCTCTCCCGAGACGTTATTCCTCTCTCCTACAGCGTCAATCACAATTACATCCACTTGGCCAATTATGAAAATTATGTGATGACGTCATTTAGCGACTTCTAGCTACTTTTAGGACCAGCAATAGCTACTTTCCTTCCTGAGGATTTGGCAACACTGCCTCTCACATGCTCAGGCCCACTTTGCGTCCCAAAACGTAGCTTAAGAAACCCTGTTGCTAGACAATTGAAGGTGTCTGTATCGTTTCCAATATTAGTAAAAGACATCTCTTTTGTGATGTGATTTTGCTAGACAGAGATGTGGGTTAAATTAATGAGACTGGTTTGATTCAAATAGGTGTGGGTGTTCACATCTGCAACATATATGACTTTTATGGGTGCTGTGGCTTAGTTGGTTAAAGTGCCTGTCTAGTAAACAGGAGATCCTGAGTTCAAATCTCAGCAGTACCTTTTTATTGTTCACATTGGTGGAGAAGGTCAGAGGGGAGGGCACTCAGGTTTTCTCACCAATGGGTTTAGAGAATTAGAGATGACGTGAGGAGGATGCAATTGAGATATTCCAATGTCACGGAAAAAGGGCACTTTTTGAATGAGAAAAAATCCTACCGACTGTGTAAAGCTCCACTGTTTCTTCAGTTTATTCATTATCGAGACCAAAATGAAAAGAGTTTAGCCAGCTTGTGCACATCACTTTCACAGCCTATGTAGGCTTTACAAAGCCAGCTCTTGTAGCCGGCCGTGATCGTATAGTGGTTAGTACTCTGCGTTGTGGTCGCAGCAACCCAGGTTCGAATCCGGGTCACGGCACTGCAATGTAAATTTTAGAAGGGTTGTTTTTTGAATGAGTTAAGACTTACTATGCAAGCTAAGAAACTCAGCAACTCTGCCGTTTGACAAAGTTCCCCACCATATTGTAGGTTAATTACTTACACGAAATGATTCATCTGCTGTTTCAGACGTTTTTACCATTTTTAAGCTCGAGAGCCAAATGAGAAATGCAGTGTCCTCGAACGACCAACATTATGAAGAAATAGTGTATGATTCTGAATGTTCACTCATATCTCGCGACCCACCTATGACATGTTAATAACCGCTTTGGGTCCCAAATCATAGTTTAAGAATTCATGTCAGAGGTTCTTGAGTTTATTCATCTCGAGACCCAAATGAAAAATGTACTGTCCTCGAATGATCATAGTTACGAAGAAATAGTATGTGATTACCATTGATTACTGATATCTCGCTACCCACCTCTCACCAGTGTTGCCAACTTAGCGACTTTGTCGCTATATTTAGTGAGTATTCAGAAAAAAGACAAGAATCGACAGAAGAAAGTTCAATTGTAGTTCTAAACATACTTAGGGTGTTTTTTACTCACTTTTTGTCTCTCCCGAGACGTTATTCCTCTCTCCTACAGCGTCAATCACAATTACATCCACTTGGCCAATTATGAAAATTATGTGATGACGTCATTTAGCGACTTCTAGCTACTTTTAGGACCAGCAATAGCTACTTTCCTTCCTGAGGATTTGGCAACACTGCCTCTCACATGCTCAGGCCCACTTTGCGTCCCAAAACGTAGCTTAAGAAACCCTGTTGCTAGACAATTGAAGGTGTCTGTATCGTTTCCAATATTAGTAAAAGACATCTCTTTTGTGATGTGATTTTGCTAGACAGAGATGTGGGTTAAATTAATGAGACTGGTTTGATTCAAATAGGTGTGGGTGTTCACATCTGCAACATATATGACTTTTATGGGTGCTGTGGCTTAGTTGGTTAAAGTGCCTGTCTAGTAAACAGGAGATCCTGAGTTCAAATCTCAGCAGTACCTTTTTATTGTTCACATTGGTGGAGAAGGTCAGAGGGGAGGGCACTCAGGTTTTCTCACCAATGGGTTTAGAGAATTAGAGATGACGTGAGGAGGATGCAATTGAGATATTCCAATGTCACGGAAAAAGGGCACTTTTTGAATGAGAAAAAATCTACCGACTGTGTAAAGCTCCACTGTTTCTTCAGTTTATTCATTATCGAGACCAAAATGAAAAGAGTTTAGCCAGCTTGTGCACATCACTTTCACAGCCTATGTAGGCTTTACAAAGCCAGCTCTTGTAGCCGGCCGTGATCGTATAGTGGTTAGTACTCTGCGTTGTGGTCGCAGCAACCCCGGTTCGAATCCGGGTCACGGCACTGCAATGTAATTTTAGAAGGGTTGTTTTTTGAATGAGTTAAGACTTACTATGCAAGCTAAGAAACTCAGCAACTCTGCCGTTTGACAAAGTTCCCCACCATATTGTAGGTTAATTACTTACACGAAATGATTCATCTGCTGTTTCAGACGTTTTTACCATTTTTAAGCTCGAGAGCCAAATGAGAAATGCAGTGTCCTCGAACGACCAACATTATGAAGAAATAGTGTATGATTCTGAATGTTCACTCATATCTCGCGACCCACCTATGACATGTTAATAACCGCTTTGGGTCCCAAATCATAGTTTAAGAATTCATGTCAGAGGTTCTTGAGTTTATTCATCTCGAGACCCAAATGAAAAATGTACTGTCCTCGAATGATCATAGTTACGAAGAAATAGTATGTGATTACCATTGATTACTGATATCTCGCTACCCACCTCTCACCAGTGTTGCCAACTTAGCGACTTTGTCGCTATATTTAGTGAGTATTCAGAAAAAAGACAAGAATCGACAGAAGAAAGTTCAATTGTAGTTCTAAACATACTTAGGGTGTTTTTTACTCACTTTCTGTCTCTCCCGAGACGTTATTCCTCTCTCCTACAGCGTCAATCACAATTACATCCACTTGGCCAATTATGAAAATTATGTGATGACGTCATTTAGCGACTTCTAGCTACTTTTAGGACCAGCAATAGCTACTTTCCTTCCTGAGGATTTGGCAACACTGCCTCTCACATGCTCAGGCCCACTTTGCGTCCCAAAACGTAGCTTAAGAAACCCTGTTGCTAGACAATTGAAGGTGTCTGTATCGTTTCCAATATTAGTAAAAGACATCTCTTTTGTGATGTGATTTTGCTAGACAGAGATGTGGGTTAAATTAATGAGACTGGTTTGATTCAAATAGGTGTGGGTGTTCACATCTGCAACATATATGACTTTTATGGGTGCTGTGGCTTAGTTGGTTAAAGTGCCTGTCTAGTAAACAGGAGATCCTGAGTTCAAATCTCAGCAGTACCTTTTTATTGTTCACATTGGTGGAGAAGGTCAGAGGGGAGGGCACTCAGGTTTTCTCACCAATGGGTTTAGAGAATTAGAGATGACGTGAGGAGGATGCAATTGAGATATTCCAATGTCACGGAAAAAGGGCACTTTTTGAATGAGAAAAAACCTACCGACTGTGTAAAGCTCCACTGTTTCTTCAGTTTATTCATTATCGAGACCAAAATGAAAAGAGTTTAGCCAGCTTGTGCACATCACTTTCACAGCCTATGTAGGCTTTACAAAGCCAGCTCTTGTAGCCGGCCGTGATCGTATAGTGGTTAGTACTCTGCGTTGTGGTCGCAGCAACCCCGGTTCGAATCCGGGTCACGGCACTGCAATGTAATTTTAGAAGGGTTGTTTTTTGAATGAGTTAAGACTTACTATGCAAGCTAAGAAACTCAGCAACTCTGCCGTTTGACAAAGTTCCCCACCATATTGTAGGTTAATTACTTACACGAAATGATTCATCTGCTGTTTCAGACGTTTTTACAATTTTTAAGCTCGAGAGCCAAATGAGAAATGCAGTGTCCTCGAACGACCAACATTATGAAGAAATAGTGTATGATTCTGAATGTTCACTCATATCTCGCGACCCACCTATGACATGTTAATAACCGCTTTGGGTCCCAAATCATAGTTTAAGAATTCATGTCAGAGGTTCTTGAGTTTATTCATCTCGAGACCCAAATGAAAAATGTACTGTCCTCGAATGATCATAGTTACGAAGAAATAGTATGTGATTACCATTGATTACTGATATCTCGCTACCCACCTCTCACCAGTGTTGCCAACTTAGCGACTTTGTCGCTATATTTAGTGAGTATTCAGAAAAAAGACAAGAATCGACAGAAGAAAGTTCAATTGTAGTTCTAAACATACTTAGGGTGTTTTTTACTCACTTTCTGTCTCTCCCGAGACGTTATTCCTCTCTCCTACAGCGTCAATCACAATTACATCCACTTGGCCAATTATGAAAATTATGTGATGACGTCATTTAGCGACTTCTAGCTACTTTTAGGACCAGCAATAGCTACTTTCCTTCCTGAGGATTTGGCAACACTGCCTCTCACATGCTCAGGCCCACTTTGCGTCCCAAAACGTAGCTTAAGAAACCCTGTTGCTAGACAATTGAAGGTGTCTGTATCGTTTCCAATATTAGTAAAAGACATCTCTTTTGTGATGTGATTTTGCTAGACAGAGATGTGGGTTAAATTAATGAGACTGGTTTGATTCAAATAGGTGTGGGTGTTCACATCTGCAACATATATGACTTTTATGGGTGCTGTGGCTTAGTTGGTTAAAGTGCCTGTCTAGTAAACAGGAGATCCTGAGTTCAAATCTCAGCAGTACCTTTTTATTGTTCACATTGGTGGAGAAGGTCAGAGGGGAGGGCACTCAGGTTTTCTCACCAATGGGTTTAGAGAATTAGAGATGACGTGAGGAGGATGCAATTGAGATATTCCAATGTCACGGAAAAAGGGCACTTTTTGAATGAGAAAAAACCTACCGACTGTGTAAAGCTCCACTGTTTCTTCAGTTTATTCATTATCGAGACCAAAATGAAAAGAGTTTAGCCAGCTTGTGCACATCACTTTCACAGCCTATGTAGGCTTTACAAAGCCAGCTCTTGTAGCCGGCCGTGATCGTATAGTGGTTAGTACTCTGCGTTGTGGTCGCAGCAACCCCGGTTCGAATCCGGGTCACGGCACTGCAATGTAATTTTAGAAGGGTTGTTTTTTGAATGAGTTAAGACTTACTATGCAAGCTAAGAAACTCAGCAACTCTGCCGTTTGACAAAGTTCCCCACCATATTGTAGGTTAATTACTTACACGAAATGATTCATCTGCTGTTTCAGACGTTTTTACCATTTTTAAGCTCCGAGAGCCAAATGAGAAATGCAGTGTCCTCGAACGACCAACATTATGAAGAAATAGTGTATGATTCTGAATGTTCACTCATATCTCGCGACCCACCTATGACATGTTAATAACCGCTTTGGGTCCCAAATCATAGTTTAAGAATTCATGTCAGAGGTTCTTGAGTTTATTCATCTCGAGACCCAAATGAAAAATGTACTGTCCTCGAATGATCATAGTTACGAAGAAATAGTATGTGATTACCATTGATTACTGATATCTCGCTACCCACCTCTCACCAGTGTTGCCAACTTAGCGACTTTGTCGCTATATTTAGTGAGTATTCAGAAAAAAGACAAGAATCGACAGAAGAAAGTTCAATTGTAGTTCTAAACATACTTAGGGTGTTTTTTACTCACTTTTTGTCTCTCCCGAGACGTTATTCCTCTCTCCTACAGCGTCAATCACAATTACATCCACTTGGCCAATTATGAAAATTATGTGATGACGTCATTTAGCGACTTCTAGCTACTTTTAGGACCAGCAATAGCTACTTTCCTTCCTGAGGATTTGGCAACACTGCCTCTCACATGCTCAGGCCCACTTTGCGTCCCAAAACGTAGCTTAAGAAACCCTGTTGCTAGACAATTGAAGGTGTCTGTATCGTTTCCAATATTAGTAAAAGACATCTCTTTTGTGATGTGATTTTGCTAGACAGAGATGTGGGTTAAATTAATGAGACTGGTTTGATTCAAATAGGTGTGGGTGTTCACATCTGCAACATATATGACTTTTATGGGTGCTGTGGCTTAGTTGGTTAAAGTGCCTGTCTAGTAAACAGGAGATCCTGAGTTCAAATCTCAGCAGTACCTTTTTATTGTTCACATTGGTGGAGAAGGTCAGAGGGGAGGGCACTCAGGTTTTCTCACCAATGGGTTTAGAGAATTAGAGATGACGTGAGGAGGATGCAATTGAGATATTCCAATGTCACGGAAAAAGGGCACTTTTTGAATGAGAAAAAACCTACCGACTGTGTAAAGCTCCACTGTTTCTTCAGTTTATTCATTATCGAGACCAAAATGAAAAGAGTTTAGCCAGCTTGTGCACATCACTTTCACAGCCTATGTAGGCTTTACAAAGCCAGCTCTTGTAGCCGGCCGTGATCGTATAGTGGTTAGTACTCTGCGTTGTGGTCGCAGCAACCCCGGTTCGAATCCGGGTCACGGCACTGCAATGTAATTTTAGAAGGGTTGTTTTTTGAATGAGTTAAGACTTACTATGCAAGCTAAGAAACTCAGCAACTCTGCCGTTTGACAAAGTTCCCCACCATATTGTAGGTTAATTACTTACACGAAATGATTCATCTGCTGTTTCAGACGTTTTTACAATTTTTAAGCTCCAGAGCCAAATGAGAAATGCAGTGTCCTCGAACGACCAACATTATGAAGAAATAGTATATGATTCTGAATGTTCACTCATATCTCGCGACCCACCTATGACATGTTAATAACCGCTTTGGGTCCCAAATCATAGTTTAAGAATTCATGTCAGAGGTTCTTGAGTTTATTCATCTCGAGACCCAAATGAAAAATGTACTGTCCTCGAATGATCATAGTTACGAAGAAATAGTATGTGATTACCATTGATTACTGATATCTCGCTACCCACCTCTCACCAGTGTTGCCAACTTAGCGACTTTGTCGCTATATTTAGTGAGGTATTCAGAAAAAAGACAAGAATCGACAGAAGAAAGTTCAATTGTAGTTCTAAACATACTTAGGGTGTTTTTTACTCACTTTTTGTCTCTCCCGAGACGTTATTCCTCTCTCCTACAGCGTCAATCACAATTACATCCACTTGGCCAATTATGAAAATTATGTGATGACGTCATTTAGCGACTTCTAGCTACTTTTAGGACCAGCAATAGCTACTTTCCTTCCTGAGGATTTGGCAACACTGCCTCTCACATGCTCAGGCCCACTTTGCGTCCCAAAACGTAGCTTAAGAAACCCTGTTGCTAGACAATTGAAGGTGTCTGTATCGTTTCCAATATTAGTAAAAGACATCTCTTTTGTGATGTGATTTTGCTAGACAGAGATGTGGGTTAAATTAATGAGACTGGTTTGATTCAAATAGGTGTGGGTGTTCACATCTGCAACATATATGACTTTTATGGGTGCTGTGGCTTAGTTGGTTAAAGTGCCTGTCTAGTAAACAGGAGATCCTGAGTTCAAATCTCAGCAGTACCTTTTATTGTTCACATTGGTGGAGAAGGTCAGAGGGGAGGGCACTCAGGTTTTCTCACCAATGGGTTTAGAGAATTAGAGATGACGTGAGGAGGATGCAATTGAGATATTCCAATGTCACGGAAAAAGGGCACTTTTTGAATGAGAAAAAACCTACCGACTGTGTAAAGCTCCACTGTTTCTTCAGTTTATTCATTATCGAGACCAAAATGAAAAGAGTTTAGCCAGCTTGTGCACATCACTTTCACAGCCTATGTAGGCTTTACAAAGCCAACTCTTGTAGCCGGCCGTGATCGTATAGTGGTTAGTACTCTGCGTTGTGGTCGCAGCAACCCCGGTTCGAATCCGGGTCACGGCACTGCAATGTAATTTTAGAAGGGTTGTTTTTTGAATGAGTTAAGACTTACTATGCAAGCTAAGAAACTCAGCAACTCTGCCGTTTGACAAAGTTCCCCACCATATTGTAGGTTAATTACTTACACGAAATGATTCATCTGCTGTTTCAGACGTTTTTACAATTTTTAAGCTCCAGAGCCAAATGAGAAATGCAGTGTCCTCGAACGACCAACATTATGAAGAAATAGTATATGATTCTGAATGTTCACTCATATCTCGCGACCCACCTATGACATGTTAATAACCGCTTTGGGTCCCAAATCATAGTTTAAGAATTCATGTCAGAGGTTCTTGAGTTTATTCATCTCGAGACCCAAATGAAAAATGTACTGTCCTCGAATGATCATAGTTACGAAGAAATAGTATGTGATTACCATTGATTACTGATATCTCGCTACCCACCTCTCACCAGTGTTGCCAACTTAGCGACTTTGTCGCTATATTTAGGAGGTATTCAGAAAAAAGACAAGAATCGACAGAAGAAAGTTCAATTGTAGTTCTAAACATACTTAGGGTGTTTTTTACTCACTTTTTGTCTCTCCCGAGACGTTATTCCTCTCTCCTACAGCGTCAATCACAATTACATCCACTTGGCCAATTATGAAAATTATGTGATGACGTCATTTAGCGACTTCTAGCTACTTTTAGGACCAGCAATAGCTACTTTCCTTCCTGAGGATTTGGCAACACTGCCTCTCACATGCTCAGGCCCACTTTGCGTCCCAAAACGTAGCTTAAGAAACCCTGTTGCTAGACAATTGAAGGTGTCTGTATCGTTTCCAATATTAGTAAAAGACATCTCTTTTGTGATGTGATTTTGCTAGACAGAGATGTGGGTTAAATTAATGAGACTGGTTTGATTCAAATAGGTGTGGGTGTTCACATCTGCAACATATATGACTTTTATGGGTGCTGTGGCTTAGTTGGTTAAAGTGCCTGTCTAGTAAACAGGAGATCCTGAGTTCAAATCTCAGCAGTACCTTTTTATTGTTCACATTGGTGGAGAAGGTCAGAGGGGAGGGCACTCAGGTTTTCTCACCAATGGGTTTAGAGAATTAGAGATGACGTGAGGAGGATGCAATTGAGATATTCCAATGTCACGGAAAAAGGGCACTTTTTGAATGAGAAAAAACCTACCGACTGTGTAAAGCTCCACTGTTTCTTCAGTTTATTCATTATCGAGACCAAAATGAAAAGAGTTTAGCCAGCTTGTGCACATCACTTTCACAGCCTATGTAGGCTTTACAAAGCCAACTCTTGTAGCCGGCCGTGATCGTATAGTGGTTAGTACTCTGCGTTGTGGTCGCAGCAACCCCGGTTCGAATCCGGGTCACGGCACTGCAATGTAATTTTAGAAGGGTTGTTTTTTGAATGAGTTAAGACTTACTATGCAAGCTAAGAAACTCAGCAACTCTGCCGTTTGACAAAGTTCCCCACCATATTGTAGGTTAATTACTTACACGAAATGATTCATCTGCTGTTTCAGACGTTTTTACAATTTTTAAGCTCCAGAGCCAAATGAGAAATGCAGTGTCCTCGAACGACCAACATTATGAAGTAATAGTATATGATTCTGAATGTTCACTCATATCTCGCGACCCACCTATGACATGTTAATAACCGCTTTGGGTCCCAAATCATAGTTTAAGAATTCATGTCAGAGGTTCTTGAGTTTATTCATCTCGAGACCCAAATGAAAAATGTACTGTCCTCGAATGATCATAGTTACGAAGAAATAGTATGTGATTACCATTGATTACTGATATCTCGCTACCCACCTCTCACCAGTGTTGCCAACTTAGCGACTTTGTCGCTATATTTAGGAGGTATTCAGAAAAAAGACAAGAATCGACAGAAGAAAGTTCAATTGTAGTTCTAAACATACTTAGGGTGTTTTTTACTCACTTTTTGTCTCTCCCGAGACGTTATTCCTCTCTCCTACAGCGTCAATCACAATTACATCCACTTGGCCAATTATGAAAATTATGTGATGACGTCATTTAGCGACTTCTAGCTACTTTTAGGACCAGCAATAGCTACTTTCCTTCCTGAGGATTTGGCAACACTGCCTCTCACATGCTCAGGCCCACTTTGCGTCCCAAAACGTAGCTTAAGAAACCCTGTTGCTAGACAATTGAAGGTGTCTGTATCGTTTCCAATATTAGTAAAAGACATCTCTTTTGTGATGTGATTTTGCTAGACAGAGATGTGGGTTAAATTAATGAGACTGGTTTGATTCAAATAGGTGTGGGTGTTCACATCTGCAACATATATGACTTTTATGGGTGCTGTGGCTTAGTTGGTTAAAGTGCCTGTCTAGTAAACAGGAGATCCTGAGTTCAAATCTCAGCAGTACCTTTTTATTGTTCACATTGGTGGAGAAGGTCAGAGGGGAGGGCACTCAGGTTTTCTCACCAATGGGTTTAGAGAATTAGAGATGACGTGAGGAGGATGCAATTGAGATATTCCAATGTCACGGAAAAAGGGCACTTTTTGAATGAGAAAAAACCTACCGACTGTGTAAAGCTCCACTGTTTCTTCAGTTTATTCATTATCGAGACCAAAATGAAAAGAGTTTAGCCAGCTTGTGCACATCACTTTCACAGCCTATGTAGGCTTTACAAAGCCAACTCTTGTAGCCGGCCGTGATCGTATAGTGGTTAGTACTCTGCGTTGTGGTCGCAGCAACCCGGTTCGAATCCGGGTCACGGCACTGCAATGTAATTTTAGAAGGGTTGTTTTTTGAATGAGTTAAGACTTACTATGCAAGCTAAGAAACTCAGCAACTCTGCCGTTTGACAAAGTTCCCCACCATATTGTAGGTTAATTACTTACACGAAATGATTCATCTGCTGTTTCAGACGTTTTTACCATTTTTAAGCTCCAGAGCCAAATGAGAAATGCAGTGTCCTCGAACGACCAACATTATGAAGAAATAGTATATGATTCTGAATGTTCACTCATATCTCGCGACCCACCTATGACATGTTAATAACCGCTTTGGGTCCCAAATCATAGTTTAAGAATTCATGTCAGAGGTTCTTGAGTTTATTCATCTCGAGACCCAAATGAAAAATGTACTGTCCTCGAATGATCATAGTTACGAAGAAATAGTATGTGATTACCATTGATTACTGATATCTCGCTACCCACCTCTCACCAGTGTTGCCAACTTAGCGACTTTGTCGCTATATTTAGGAGGTATTCAGAAAAAAGACAAGAATCGACAGAAGAAAGTTCAATTGTAGTTCTAAACATACTTAGGGTGTTTTTTACTCACTTTTTGTCTCTCCCGAGACGTTATTCCTCTCTCCTACAGCGTCAATCACAATTACATCCACTTGGCCAATTATGAAAATTATGTGATGACGTCATTTAGCGACTTCTAGCTACTTTTAGGACCAGCAATAGCTACTTTCCTTCCTGAGGATTTGGCAACACTGCCTCTCACATGCTCAGGCCCACTTTGCGTCCCAAAACGTAGCTTAAGAAACCCTGTTGCTAGACAATTGAAGGTGTCTGTATCGTTTCCAATATTAGTAAAAGACATCTCTTTTGTGATGTGATTTTGCTAGACAGAGATGTGGGTTAAATTAATGAGACTGGTTTGATTCAAATAGGTGTGGGTGTTCACATCTGCAACATATATGACTTTTATGGGTGCTGTGGCTTAGTTGGTTAAAGTGCCTGTCTAGTAAACAGGAGATCCTGAGTTCAAATCTCAGCAGTACCTTTTTATTGTTCACATTGGTGGAGAAGGTCAGAGGGGAGGGCACTCAGGTTTTCTCACCAATGGGTTTAGAGAATTAGAGATGACGTGAGGAGGATGCAATTGAGATATTCCAATGTCACGGAAAAAGGGCACTTTTTGAATGAGAAAAAACCTACCGACTGTGTAAAGCTCCACTGTTTCTTCAGTTTATTCATTATCGAGACCAAAATGAAAAGAGTTTAGCCAGCTTGTGCACATCACTTTCACAGCCTATGTAGGCTTTACAAAGCCAACTCTTGTAGCCGGCCGTGATCGTATAGTGGTTAGTACTCTGCGTTGTGGTAGCAGCAAACCCGGTTCGAATCCGGGTCACGGCACTGCAATGTAATTTTAGAAGGGTTGTTTTTTGAATGAGTTAAGACTTACTATGCAAGCTAAGAAACTCAGCAACTCTGCCGTTTGACAAAGTTCCCCACCATATTGTAGGTTAATTACTTACACGAAATGATTCATCTGCTGTTTCAGACGTTTTTACAATTTTTAAGCTCCAGAGCCAAATGAGAAATGCAGTGTCCTCGAACGACCAACATTATGAAGAAATAGTATATGATTCTGAATGTTCACTCATATCTCGCGACCCACCTATGACATGTTAATAACCGCTTTGGGTCCCAAATCATAGTTTAAGAATTCATGTCAGAGGTTCTTGAGTTTATTCATCTCGAGACCCAAATGAAAAATGTACTGTCCTCGAATGATCATAGTTACGAAGAAATAGTATGTGATTACCATTGATTACTGATATCTCGCTACCCACCTCTCACCAGTGTTGCCAACTTAGCGACTTTGTCGCTATATTTAGGAGGTATTCAGAAAAAAGACAAGAATCGACAGAAGAAAGTTCAATTGTAGTTCTAAACATACTTAGGGTGTTTTTTACTCACTTTTTGTCTCTCCCGAGACGTTATTCCTCTCTCCTACAGCGTCAATCACAATTACATCCACTTGGCCAATTATGAAAATTATGTGATGACGTCATTTAGCGACTTCTAGCTACTTTTAGGACCAGCAATAGCTACTTTCCTTCCTGAGGATTTGGCAACACTGCCTCTCACATGCTCAGGCCCACTTTGCGTCCCAAAACGTAGCTTAAGAAACCCTGTTGCTAGACAATTGAAGGTGTCTGTATCGTTTCCAATATTAGTAAAAGACATCTCTTTTGTGATGTGATTTTGCTAGACAGGGATGTGGGTTAAATTAATGAGACTGGTTTGATTCAAATAGGTGTCGGGTGTTCACATCTGCAACATATATGACTTTTATGGGTGCTGTGGCTTAGTTGGTTAAAGTGCCTGTCTAGTAAACAGGAGATCCTGAGTTCAAATCTCAGCAGTACCTTTTTATTGTTCACATTGGTGGAGAAGGTCAGAGGGGAGGGCACTCAAGGTTTTCTCACCAATGGGTTTAGAGAATTAGAGATGACGTGAGGAGGATGCAATTGAGATATTCCAATGTCACGGAAAAAGGGCACTTTTTGAATGAGAAAAAACCTACCGACTGTGTAAAGCTCCACTGTTTCTTCAGTTTATTCATTATCGAGACCAAAATTAAAAGAGTTTAGCCAGCTTGTGCACATCACTTTCACAGCCTATGTAGGCTTTACAAAGCCAACTCTTGTAGCCGGCCGTGATCGTATAGTGGTTAGTACTCTGCGTTGTGGTCAGCAGCAACCCTGGTTCGAATCCGGGTCACGGCACTGCAATGTAATTTTAGAAGGGTTGTTTTTTAAATGAGTTAAGACTTACTATGCAAGCTAAGAAACTCAGCAACTCTGCCGTTTGACAAAGTTCCCCACCATATTGTAGGTTAATTACTTACACAAAATGATTCATCTGCTGTTTCAGACGTTTTTACCATTTTTAAGCTCCAGAGCCAAATGAGAAATGCAGTGTCCTCGAACGACCAACATTATGAAGAAATAGTATATGATTCTGAATGTTCACTCATATCTCGCGACCCAGCCTATGACATGTTAATAACCGCTTTGGGTCCCAAATCATAGTTTAAGAATTCATGTCAGAGGTTCTTGAGTTTATTCATCTCGAGACCCAAATGAAAATGTACTGTCCTCGAATGATCATAGTTACGAAGAAATAGTATGTGATTACCATTGATTACTGATATCTCGCTACCCACCTCTCACCAGTGTTGCCAACTTAGCGACTTTGTCGCTATATTTAGGAGGTATTCAGAAAAAAGACAAGAATCGACAGAAGAAAGTTCAATTGTAGTTCTAAACATACTTAGGGTGTTTTTTACTCACTTTTTGTCTCTCCCGAGACGTTATTCCTCTCTCCTACAGCGTCAATCACAATTACATCCACTTGGCCAATTATGAAAATTATGTGATGACGTCATTTAGCGACTTCTAGCTACTTTTAGGACCAGCAATAGCTACTTTCCTTCCTGAGGATTTGGCAACACTGCCTCTCACATGCTCAGGCCCACTTTGCGTCCCAAAACGTAGCTTAAGAAACCCTGTTGCTAGACAATTGAAGGTGTCTGTATCGTTTCCAATATTAGTAAAAGACATCTCTTTTGTGATGTGATTTTGCTAGACAGAGATGTGGGTTAAATTAATGAGACTGGTTTGATTCAAATAGGTGTGGGTGTTCACATCTGCAACATATATGACTTTTATGGGTGCTGTGGCTTAGTTGGTTAAAGTGCCTGTCTAGTAAACAGGAGATCCTGAGTTCAAATGTCAGCAGTACCTTTTTATTGTTCACATTGGTGGAGAAGGTCAGAGGGGAGGGCACTCAGGTTTTCTCACCAATGGGTTTAGAGAATTAGAGATGACGTGAGGAGGATGCAATTGAGATATTCCAATGTCACGGAAAAAGGGCACTTTTTGAATGAGAAAAAACCTACCGACTGTGTAAAGCTCCACTGTTTCTTCAGTTTATTCATTATCGAGACCAAAATGAAAAGAGTTTAGCCAGCTTGTGCACATCACTTTCACAGCCTATGTAGGCTTTACAAAGCCAACTCTTGTAGCCGGCAGTGATCGTATAGTGGTTAGTACTCTGCGTTGTGGTCGCAGCAACCCTGGTTCGAATCTGGGTCACGGCACTGCAATGTAATTTTAGAAGGGTTGTTTTTTAAATGAGTTAAGACTTACTATGCAAGCTAAGAAACTCAGCAACTCTGCCGTTTGACAAAGTTCCCCACCATATTGTAGGTTAATTACTTACACAAAATGATTCATCTGCTGTTTCAGACGTTTTTACCATTTTTAAGCTCCAGAGCCAAATGAGAAATGCAGTGTCCTCGAACGACCAACATTATGAAGAAATAGTATATGATTCTGAATGTTCACTCATATCTCGCGACCCACCTATGACATGTTAATAACCGCTTTGGGTCCCAAATCATAGTTTAAGAATTCATGTCAGAGGTTCTTGAGTTTATTCATCTCGAGACCCAAATGAAAAATGTACTGTCCTCGAATGATCATAGTTACGAAGAAATAGTATGTGATTACCATTGATTACTGATATCTCGCTACCCACCTCTCACCAGTGTTGCCAACTTAGCGACTTTGTCGCTATATTTAGGAGGTATTCAGAAAAAAGACAAGAATCGACAGAAGAAAGTTCAATTGTAGTTCTAAACATACTTAGGGTGTTTTTTACTCACTTTTTGTCTCTCCCGAGACGTTATTCCTCTCTCCTACAGCGTCAATCACAATTACATCCACTTGGCCAATTATGAAAATTATGTGATGACGTCATTTAGCGACTTCTAGCTACTTTTAGGACCAGCAATAGCTACTTTCCTTCCTGAGGATTTGGCAACACTGCCTCTCACATGCTCAGGCCCACTTTGCGTCCCAAAACGTAGCTTAAGAAACCCTGTTGCTAGACAATTGAAGGTGTCTGTATCGTTTCCAATATTAGTAAAAGACATCTCTTTTGTGATGTGATTTTGCTAGACAGAGATGTGGGTTAAATTAATGAGACTGGTTTGATTCAAATAGGTGTGGGTGTTCACATCTGCAACATATATGACTTTTATGGGTGCTGTGGCTTAGTTGGTTAAAGTGCCTGTCTAGTAAACAGGAGATCCTGAGTTCAAATGTCAGCAGTACCTTTTTATTGTTCACATTGGTGGAGAAGGTCAGAGGGGAGGGCACTCAGGTTTTCTCACCAATGGGTTTAGAGAATTAGAGATGACGTGAGGAGGATGCAATTGAGATATTCCAATGTCACGGAAAAAGGGCACTTTTTGAATGAGAAAAAACCTACCGACTGTGTAAAGCTCCACTGTTTCTTCAGTTTATTCATTATCGAGACCAAAATGAAAAGAGTTTAGCCAGCTTGTGCACATCACTTTCACAGCCTATGTAGGCTTTACAAAGCCAACTCTTGTAGCCGGCAGTGATCGTATAGTGGTTAGTACTCTGCGTTGTGGTCGCAGCAACCCTGGTTCGAATCCGGGTCACGGCACTGCAATGTAATTTTAGAAGGGTTGTTTTTTAAATGAGTTAAGACTTACTATGCAAGCTAAGAAACTCAGCAACTCTGCCGTTTGACAAAGTTCCCCACCATATTGTAGGTTAATTACTTACACAAAATGATTCATCTGCTGTTTCAGACGTTTTTACCATTTTTAAGCTCCAGAGCCAAATGAGAAATGCAGTGTCCTCGAACGACCAACATTATGAAGAAATAGTATATGATTCTGAATGTTCACTCATATCTCGCGACCCACCTATGACATGTTAATAACCGCTTTGGGTCCCAAATCATAGTTTAAGAATTCATGTCAGAGGTTCTTGAGTTTATTCATCTCGAGACCCAAATGAAAAATGTACTGTCCTCGAATGATCATAGTTACGAAGAAATAGTATGTGATTACCATTGATTACTGATATCTCGCTACCCACCTCTCACCAGTGTTGCCAACTTAGCGACTTTGTCGCTATATTTAGGAGGTATTCAGAAAAAAGACAAGAATCGACAGAAGAAAGTTCAATTGTAGTTCTAAACATACTTAGGGTGTTTTTTACTCACTTTTTGTCTCTCCCGAGACGTTATTCCTCTCTCCTACAGCGTCAATCACAATTACATCCACTTGGCCAATTATGAAAATTATGTGATGACGTCATTTAGCGACTTCTAGCTACTTTTAGGACCAGCAATAGCTACTTTCCTTCCTGAGGATTTGGCAACACTGCCTCTCACATGCTCAGGCCCACTTTGCGTCCCAAAACGTAGCTTAAGAAACCCTGTTGCTAGACAATTGAAGGTGTCTGTATCGTTTCCAATATTAGTAAAAGACATCTCTTTTGTGATGTGATTTTGCTAGACAGAGATGTGGGTTAAATTAATGAGACTGGTTTGATTCAAATAGGTGTGGGTGTTCACATCTGCAACATATATGACTTTTATGGGTGCTGTGGCTTAGTTGGTTAAAGTGCCTGTCTAGTAAACAGGAGATCCTGAGTTCAAATCTCAGCAGTACCTTTTTATTGTTCACATTGGTGGAGAAGGTCAGAGGGGAGGGCACTCAGGTTTTCTCACCAATGGGTTTAGAGAATTAGAGATGACGTGAGGAGGATGCAATTGAGATATTCCAATGTCACGGAAAAAGGGCACTTTTTGAATGAGAAAAAACCTACCGACTGTGTAAAGCTCCACTGTTTCTTCAGTTTATTCATTATCGAGACCAAAATGAAAAGAGTTTAGCCAGCTTGTGCACATCACTTTCACAGCCTATGTAGGCTTTACAAAGCCAACTCTTGTAGCCGGCAGTGATCGTATAGTGGTTAGTACTCTGCGTTGTGGTCGCAGCAACCCTGGTTCGAATCCGGGTCACGGCACTGCAATGTAATTTTAGAAGGGTTGTTTTTTAAATGAGTTAAGACTTACTATGCAAGCTAAGAAACTCAGCAACTCTGCCGTTTGACAAAGTTCCCCACCATATTGTAGGTTAATTACTTACACAAAATGATTCATCTGCTGTTTCAGACGTTTTTACCATTTTTAAGCTCCAGAGCCAAATGAGAAATGCAGTGTCCTCGAACGACCAACATTATGAAGAAATAGTATATGATTCTGAATGTTCACTCATATCTCGCGACCCACCTATGACATGTTAATAACCGCTTTGGGTCCCAAATCATAGTTTAAGAATTCATGTCAGAGGTTCTTGAGTTTATTCATCTCGAGACCCAAATGAAAAATGTACTGTCCTCGAATGATCATAGTTACGAAGAAATAGTATGTGATTACCATTGATTACTGATATCTCGCTACCCACCTCTCACCAGTGTTGCCAACTTAGCGACTTTGTCGCTATATTTAGGAGGTATTCAGAAAAAAGACAAGAATCGACAGAAGAAAGTTCAATTGTAGTTCTAAACATACTTAGGGTGTTTTTTACTCACTTTTTGTCTCTCCCGAGACGTTATTCCTCTCTCCTACAGCGTCAATCACAATTACATCCACTTGGCCAATTATGAAAATTATGTGATGACGTCATTTAGCGACTTCTAGCTACTTTTAGGACCAGCAATAGCTACTTTCCTTCCTGAGGATTTGGCAACACTGCCTCTCACATGCTCAGGCCACTTTGCGTCCCAAAACGTAGCTTAAGAAACCCTGTTGCTAGACAATTGAAGGTGTCTGTATCGTTTCCAATATTAGTAAAAGACATCTCTTTTGTGATGTGATTTTGCTAGACAGAGATGTGGGTTAAATTAATGAGACTGGTTTGATTCAAATAGGTGTGGGTGTTCACATCTGCAACATATATGACTTTTATGGGTGCTGTGGCTTAGTTGGTTAAAGTGCCTGTCTAGTAAACAGGAGATCCTGAGTTCAAATGTCAGCAGTACCTTTTTATTGTTCACATTGGTGGAGAAGGTCAGAGGGGAGGGCACTCAGGTTTTCTCACCAATGGGTTTAGAGAATTAGAGATGACGTGAGGAGGATGCAATTGAGATATTCCAATGTCACGGAAAAAGGGCACTTTTTGAATGAGAAAAAACCTACCGACTGTGTAAAGCTCCACTGTTTCTTCAGTTTATTCATTATCGAGACCAAAATGAAAAGAGTTTAGCCAGCTTGTGCACATCACTTTCACAGCCTATGTAGGCTTTACAAAGCCAACTCTTGTAGCCGGCAGTGATCGTATAGTGGTTAGTACTCTGCGTTGTGGTCGCAGCAACCCTGGTTCGAATCCGGGTCACGGCACTGCAATGTAATTTTAGAAGGGTTGTTTTTTAAATGAGTTAAGACTTACTATGCAAGCTAAGAAACTCAGCAACTCTGCCGTTTGACAAAGTTCCCCACCATATTGTAGGTTAATTACTTACACAAAATGATTCATCTGCTGTTTCAGACGTTTTTACCATTTTTAAGCTCCAGAGCCAAATGAGAAATGCAGTGTCCTCGAACGACCAACATTATGAAGAAATAGTATATGATTCTGAATGTTCACTCATATCTCGCGACCCACCTATGACATGTTAATAACCGCTTTGGGTCCCAAATCATAGTTTAAGAATTCATGTCAGAGGTTCTTGAGTTTATTCATCTCGAGACCCAAATGAAAAATGTACTGTCCTCGAATGATCATAGTTACGAAGAAATAGTATGTGATTACCATTGATTACTGATATCTCGCTACCCACCTCTCACCAGTGTTGCCAACTTAGCGACTTTGTCGCTATATTTAGGAGGTATTCAGAAAAAAGACAAGAATCGACAGAAGAAAGTTCAATTGTAGTTCTAAACATACTTAGGGTGTTTTTTACTCACTTTTTGTCTCTCCCGAGACGTTATTCCTCTCTCCTACAGCGTCAATCACAATTACATCCACTTGGCCAATTATGAAAATTATGTGATGACGTCATTTAGCGACTTCTAGCTACTTTTAGGACCAGCAATAGCTACTTTCCTTCCTGAGGATTTGGCAACACTGCCTCTCACATGCTCAGGCCCACTTTGCGTCCCAAAACGTAGCTTAAGAAACCCTGTTGCTAGACAATTGAATGTGTCTGTATCGTTTCCAATATTAGTAAAAGACATCTCTTTTGTGATGTGATTTTGCTAGACATGAGATGTGGGTTAAATTAATGAGACTGGTTTGATTCAAATAGGTGTGGGTGTTCACATCTGCAACATATATGACTTTTATGGGTGCTGTGGCTTAGTTGGTTAAAGTGCCTGTCTAGTAAACAGGAGATCCTGAGTTCAAATCTCAGCAGTACCTTTTTATTGTTCACATTGGTGGAGAAGGTCAGAGGGGAGGGCACTCAAGTTTCCTCACCAATGGGTTTAGAGAATTAGAGATGACGTGAGGAGGATGCAATTGAGATATTCCAATGTCACGGAAAAAGGGCACTTTTTGAATGAGAAAAAACCTACCGACTGTGTAAAGCTCCACTGTTTCTTCAGTTTATTCATTATCGAGACCAAAATGAAAAGAGTTTAGCCAGCTTGTGCACATCACTTTCACAGCCTATGTAGGCTTTACAAAGCCAACTCTTGTAGCCGGCCGTGATCGTATAGTGGTTAGTACTCTGCGTTGTGGTCGCAGCAACCCTGGTTCGAATCCGGGTCACGGCACTGCAATGTAATTTTAGAAGGGTTGTTTTTTAAATGAGTTAAGACTTACTATGCAAGCTAAGAAACTCAGCAACTCTGCCGTTTGACAAAGTTCCCCACCATATTGTAGGTTAATTACTTACACGAAATGATTCATCTGCTGTTTCAGACGTTTTTACCATTTTTAAGCTCCAGAGCCAAATGAGAAATGCAGTGTCCTCGAACGACCAACATTATGAAGAAATAGTATATGATTCTGAATGTTCACTCATATCTCGCGACCCACCTATGACATGTTAATAACCGCTTTGGGTCCCAAATCATAGTTTAAGAATTCATGTCAGAGGTTCTTGAGTTTATTCATCTCGAGACCCAAATGAAAAATGTACTGTCCTCGAATGATCATAGTTACGAAGAAATAGTATGTGATTACCATTGATTACTGATATCTCGCTACCCACCTCTCACCAGTGTTGCCAACTTAGCGACTTTGTCGCTATATTTAGGAGGTATTCAGAAAAAAGACAAGAATCGACAGAAGAAAGTTCAATTGTAGTTCTAAACATACTTAGGGTGTTTTTTACTCACTTTTTGTCTCTCCCGAGACGTTATTCCTCTCTCCTACAGCGTCAATCACAATTACATCCACTTGGCCAATTATGAAAATTATGTGATGACGTCATTTAGCGACTTCTAGCTACTTTTAGGACCAGCAATAGCTACTTTCCTTCCTGAGGATTTGGCAACACTGCCTCTCACATGCTCAGGCCCACTTTGCGTCCCAAAACGTAGCTTAAGAAACCCTGTTGCTAGACAATTGAAGGTGTCTGTATCGTTTCCAATATTAGTAAAAGACATCTCTTTTGTGATGTGATTTTGCTAGACAGAGATGTGGGTTAAATTAATGAGACTGGTTTGATTCAAATAGGTGTGGGTGTTCACATCTGCAACATATATGACTTTTATGGGTGCTGTGGCTTAGTTGGTTAAAGTGCCTGTCTAGTAAACAGGAGATCCTGAGTTCAAATGTCAGCAGTACCTTTTTATTGTTCACATTGGTGGAGAAGGTCAGAGGGGAGGGCACTCAGGTTTTCTCACCAATGGGTTTAGAGAATTAGAGATGACGTGAGGAGGATGCAATTGAGATATTCCAATGTCACGGAAAAAGGGCACTTTTTGAATGAGAAAAAACCTACCGACTGTGTAAAGCTCCACTGTTTCTTCAGTTTATTCATTATCGAGACCAAAATGAAAAGAGTTTAGCCAGCTTGTGCACATCACTTTCACAGCCTATGTAGGCTTTACAAAGCCAACTCTTGTAGCCGGCCGTGATCGTATAGTGGTTAGTACTCTGCGTTGTGGTCGCAGCAACCCCGGTTCGAATCCGGGTCACGGCACTGCAATGTAATTTTAGAAGGGTTGTTTTTTGAATGAGTTAAGACTTACTATGCAAGCTAAGAAACTCAGCAACTCTGCCGTTTGACAAAGTTCCCCACCATATTGTAGGTTAATTACTTACACGAAATGATTCATCTGCTGTTTCAGACGTTTTTACAATTTTTAAGCTCCAGAGCCAAATGAGAAATGCAGTGTCCTCGAACGACCAACATTATGAAGAAATAGTATATGATTCTGAATGTTCACTCATATCTCGCGACCCACCTATGACATGTTAATAACCGCTTTGGGTCCCAAATCATAGTTTAAGAATTCATGTCAGAGGTTCTTGAGTTTATTCATCTCGAGACCCAAATGAAAAATGTACTGTCCTCGAATGATCATAGTTACGAAGAAATAGTATGTGATTACCATTGATTACTGATATCTCGCTACCCACCTCTCACCAGTGTTGCCAACTTAGCGACTTTGTCGCTATATTTAGGAGGTATTCAGAAAAAAGACAAGAATCGACAGAAGAAAGTTCAATTGTAGTTCTAAACATACTTAGGGTGTTTTTTACTCACTTTTTGTCTCTCCCGAGACGTTATTCCTCTCTCCTACAGCGTCAATCACAATTACATCCACTTGGCCAATTATGAAAATTATGTGATGACGTCATTTAGCGACTTCTAGCTACTTTTAGGACCAGCAATAGCTACTTTCCTTCCTGAGGATTTGGCAACACTGCCTCTCACATGCTCAGGCCCACTTTGCGTCCCAAAACGTAGCTTAAGAAACCCTGTTGCTAGACAATTGAATGTGTCTGTATCGTTTCCAATATTAGTAAAAGACATCTCTTTTGTGATGTGATTTTGCTAGACAGAGATGTGGGTTAAATTAATGAGACTGGTTTGATTCAAATAGGTGTGGGTGTTCACATCTGCAACATATATGACTTTTATGGGTGCTGTGGCTTAGTTGGTTAAAGTGCCTGTCTAGTAAACAGGAGATCCTGAGTTCAAATCTCAGCAGTACCTTTTTATTGTTCACATTGGTGGAGAAGGTCAGAGGGGAGGGCACTCAGGTTTTCTCACCAATGGGATTTAGAGAATTAGAGATGACGTGAGGAGGATGCAATTGAGATATTCCAATGTCACGGAAAAAGGGCACTTTTTGAATGAGAAAAAACCTACCGACTGTGTAAAGCTCCACTGTTTCTTCAGTTTATTCATTATCGAGACCAAAATGAAAAGAGTTTAGCCAGCTTGTGCACATCACTTTCACAGCCTATGTAGGCTTTACAAAGCCAACTCTTGTAGCCGGCCGTGATCGTATAGTGGTTAGTACTCTGCGTTGTGGTCGCAGCAACCCCGGTTCGAATCCGGGTCACGGCACTGCAATGTAATTTTAGAAGGGTTGTTTTTTGAATGAGTTAAGACTTACTATGCAAGCTAAGAAACTCAGCAACTCTGCCGTTTGACAAAGTTCCCCACCATATTGTAGGTTAATTACTTACACGAAATGATTCATCTGCTGTTTCAGACGTTTTTACAATTTTTAAGCTCCAGAGCCAAATGAGAAATGCAGTGTCCTCGAACGACCAACATTATGAAGAAATAGTAGTATGATTCTGAATGTTCACTCATATCTCGCGACCCACCTATGACATGTTAATAACCGCTTTGGGTCCCAAATCATAGTTTAAGAATTCATGTCAGAGGTTCTTGAGTTTATTCATCTCGAGACCCAAATGAAAAATGTACTGTCCTCGAATGATCATAGTTACGAAGAAATAGTATGTGATTACCATTGATTACTGATATCTCGCTACCCACCTCTCACCAGTGTTGCCAACTTAGCGACTTTGTCGCTATATTTAGTGAGGTATTCAGAAAAAAGACAAGAATCGACAGAAGAAAGTTCAATTGTAGTTCTAAACATACTTAGGGTGTTTTTTACTCACTTTTTGTCTCTCCCGAGACGTTATTCCTCTCTCCTACAGCGTCAATCACAATTACATCCACTTGGCCAATTATGAAAATTATGTGATGACGTCATTTAGCGACTTCTAGCTACTTTTAGGACCAGCAATAGCTACTTTCCTTCCTGAGGATTTGGCAACACTGCCTCTCACATGCTCAGGCCCACTTTGCGTCCCAAAACGTAGCTTAAGAAACCCTGTTGCTAGACAATTGAAGGTGTCTGTATCGTTTCCAATATTAGTAAAAGACATCTCTTTTGTGATGTGATTTTGCTAGACAGAGATGTGGGTTAAATTAATGAGACTGGTTTGATTCAAATAGGTGTGGGTGTTCACATCTGCAACATATATGACTTTTATGGGTGCTGTGGCTTAGTTGGTTAAAGTGCCTGTCTAGTAAACAGGAGATCCTGAGTTCAAATCTCAGCAGTACCTTTTTATTGTTCACATTGGTGGAGAAGGTCAGAGGGGAGGGCACTCAGGTTTCTCACCAATGGGTTTAGAGAATTAGAGATGACGTGAGGAGGATGCAATTGAGATATTCCAATGTCACGGAAAAAGGGCACTTTTTGAATGAGAAAAAACCTACCGACTGTGTAAAGCTCCACTGTTTCTTCAGTTTATTCATTATCGAGACCAAAATGAAAAGAGTTTAGCCAGCTTGTGCACATCACTTTCACAGCCTATGTAGGCTTTACAAAGCCAACTCTTGTAGCCGGCCGTGATCGTATAGTGGTTAGTACTCTGCGTTGTGGTCGCAGCAACCCCGGTTCGAATCCGGGTCACGGCACTGCAATGTAATTTTAGAAGGGTTGTTTTTTGAATGAGTTAAGACTTACTATGCAAGCTAAGAAACTCAGCAACTCTGCCGTTTGACAAAGTTCCCCACCATATTGTAGGTTAATTACTTACACGAAATGATTCATCTGCTGTTTCAGACGTTTTTACAATTTTTAAGCTCCAGAGCCAAATGAGAAATGCAGTGTCCTCGAACGACCAACATTATGAAGAAATAGTATATGATTCTGAATGTTCACTCATATCTCGCGACCCACCTATGACATGTTAATAACCGCTTTGGGTCCCAAATCATAGTTTAAGAATTCATGTCAGAGGTTCTTGAGTTTATTCATCTCGAGACCCAAATGAAAAATGTACTGTCCTCGAATGATCATAGTTACGAAGAAATAGTATGTGATTACCATTGATTACTGATATCTCGCTACCCACCTCTCACCAGTGTTGCCAACTTAGCGACTTTGTCGCTATATTTAGGAGGTATTCAGAAAAAAGACAAGAATCGACAGAAGAAAGTTCAATTGTAGTTCTAAACATACTTAGGGTGTTTTTTACTCACTTTTTGTCTCTCCCGAGACGTTATTCCTCTCTCCTACAGCGTCAATCACAATTACATCCACTTGGCCAATTATGAAAATTATGTGATGACGTCATTTAGCGACTTCTAGCTACTTTTAGGACCAGCAATAGCTACTTTCCTTCCTGAGGATTTGGCAACACTGCCTCTCACATGCTCAGGCCCACTTTGCGTCCCAAAACGTAGCTTAAGAAACCCTGTTGCTAGACAATTGAATGTGTCTGTATCGTTTCCAATATTAGTAAAAGACATCTCTTTTGTGATGTGATTTTGCTAGACAGAGATGTGGGTTAAATTAATGAGACTGGTTTGATTCAAATAGGTGTGGGTGTTCACATCTGCAACATATATGACTTTTATGGGTGCTGTGGCTTAGTTGGTTAAAGTGCCTGTCTAGTAAACAGGAGATCCTGAGTTCAAATCTCAGCAGTACCTTTTTATTGTTCACATTGGTGGAGAAGGTCAGAGGGGAGGGCACTCAGGTTTCTCACCAATGGGTTTAGAGAATTAGAGATGACGTGAGGAGGATGCAATTGAGATATTCCAATGTCACGGAAAAAGGGCACTTTTTGAATGAGAAAAAACCTACCGACTGTGTAAAGCTCCACTGTTTCTTCAGTTTATTCATTATCGAGACCAAAATGAAAAGAGTTTAGCCAGCTTGTGCACATCACTTTCACAGCCTATGTAGGCTTTACAAAGCCAGCTCTTGTAGCCGGCCGTGATCGTATAGTGGTTAGTACTCTGCGTTGTGGTCGCAGCAACCCCGGTTCGAATCCGGGTCACGGCACTGCAATGTAATTTTAGAAGGGTTGTTTTTTGAATGAGTTAAGACTTACTATGCAAGCTAAGAAACTCAGCAACTCTGCCGTTTGACAAAGTTCCCCACCATATTGTAGGTTAATTACTTACACGAAATGATTCATCTGCTGTTTCAGACGTTTTTACCATTTTTAAGCTCCAGAGCCAAATGAGAAATGCAGTGTCCTCGAACGACCAACATTATGAAGAAATAGTATATGATTCTGAATGTTCACTCATATCTCGCGACCCACCTATGACATGTTAATAACCGCTTTGGGTCCCAAATCATAGTTTAAGAATTCATGTCAGAGGTTCTTGAGTTTATTCATCTCGAGACCCAAATGAAAAATGTACTGTCCTCGAAATGATCATAGTTACGAAGAAATAGTATGTGATTACCATTGATTACTGATATCTCGCTACCCACCTCTCACCAGTGTTGCCAACTTAGCGACTTTGTCGCTATATTTAGGAGGTATTCAGAAAAAAGACAAGAATCGACAGAAGAAAGTTCAATTGTAGTTCTAAACATACTTAGGGTGTTTTTTACTCACTTTTTGTCTCTCCCGAGACGTTATTCCTCTCTCCTACAGCGTCAATCACAATTACATCCACTTGGCCAATTATGAAAATTATGTGATGACGTCATTTAGCGACTTCTAGCTACTTTTAGGACCAGCAATAGCTACTTTCCTTCCTGAGGATTTGGCAACACTGCCTCTCACATGCTCAGGCCCACTTTGCGTCCCAAAACGTAGCTTAAGAAACCCTGTTGCTAGACAATTGAAGGTGTCTGTATCGTTTCCAATATTAGTAAAAGACATCTCTTTTGTGATGTGATTTTGCTAGACAGAGATGTGGGTTAAATTAATGAGACTGGTTTGATTCAAATAGGTGTGGGTGTTCACATCTGCAACATATATGACTTTTATGGGTGCTGTGGCTTAGTTGGTTAAAGTGCCTGTCTAGTAAACAGGAGATCCTGAGTTCAAATCTCAGCAGTACCTTTTTATTGTTCACATTGGTGGAGAAGGTCAGAGGGGAGGGCACTCAGGTTTTCTCACCAATGGGTTTAGAGAATTAGAGATGACGTGAGGAGGATGCAATTGAGATATTCCAATGTCACGGAAAAAGGGCACTTTTTGAATGAGAAAAAACCTACCGACTGTGTAAAGCTCCACTGTTTCTTCAGTTTATTCATTATCGAGACCAAAATGAAAAGAGTTTAGCCAGCTTGTGCACATCACTTTCACAGCCTATGTAGGCTTTACAAAGCCAACTCTTGTAGCCGGCCGTGATCGTATAGTGGTTAGTACTCTGCGTTGTGGTCGCAGCAACCCCGGTTCGAATCCGGGTCACGGCACTGCAATGTAATTTTAGAAGGGTTGTTTTTTGAATGAGTTAAGACTTACTATGCAAGCTAAGAAACTCAGCAACTCTGCCGTTTGACAAAGTTCCCCACCATATTGTAGGTTAATTACTTACACGAAATGATTCATCTGCTGTTTCAGACGTTTTTACCATTTTTAAGCTCGAGAGCCAAATGAGAAATAGCAGTGTCCTCGAACGACCAACATTATGAAGAAATAGTGTATGATTCTGAATGTTCACTCATATCTCGCGACCCACCTATGACATGTTAATAACCGCTTTGGGTCCCAAATCATAGTTTAAGAATTCATGTCAGAGGTTCTTGAGTTTATTCATCTCGAGACCCAAATGAAAAATGTACTGTCCTCGAATGATCATAGTTACGAAGAAATAGTATGTGATTACCATTGATTACTGATATCTCGCTACCCACCTCTCACCAGTGTTGCCAACTTAGCGACTTTGTCGCTATATTTAGTGAGTATTCAGAAAAAAGACAAGAATCGACAGAAGAAAGTTCAATTGTAGTTCTAAACATACTTAGGGTGTTTTTTACTCACTTTTTGTCTCTCCCGAGACGTTATTCCTCTCTCCTACAGCGTCAATCACAATTACATCCACTTGGCCAATTATGAAAATTATGTGATGACGTCATTTAGCGACTTCTAGCTACTTTTAGGACCAGCAATAGCTACTTTCCTTCCTGAGGATTTGGCAACACTGCCTCTCACATGCTCAGGCCCACTTTGCGTCCCAAAACGTAGCTTAAGAAACCCTGTTGCTAGACAATTGAAGGTGTCTGTATCGTTTCCAATATTAGTAAAAGACATCTCTTTTGTGATGTGATTTTGCTAGACAGAGATGTGGGTTAAATTAATGAGACTGGTTTGATTCAAATAGGTGTGGGTGTTCACATCTGCAACATATATGACTTTTATGGGTGCTGTGGCTTAGTTGGTTAAAGTGCCTGTCTAGTAAACAGGAGTTCCTGAGTTCAAATCTCAGCAGTACCTTTTTATTGTTCACATTGGTGGAGAAGGTCAGAGGGGAGGGCACTCAGGTTTTCTCACCAATGGGTTTAGAGAATTAGAGATGACGTGAGGAGGATGCAATTGAGATATTCCAATGTCACGGAAAAAGGGCACTTTTTGAATGAGAAAAAACCTACCGACTGTGTAAAGCTCCACTGTTTCTTCAGTTTATTCATTATCGAGACCAAAATGAAAAGAGTTTAGCCAGCTTGTGCACATCACTTTCACAGCCTATGTAGGCTTTACAAAGCCAGCTCTTGTAGCCGGCCGTGATCGTATAGTGGTTAGTACTCTGCGTTGTGGTCGCAGCAACCCCGGTTTGAATCTGGGTCACGGCACTGCAATGTAATTTTAGAAGGGTTGTTTTTTGAATGAGTTAAGACTTACTATGCAAGCTAAGAAACTCAGCAACTCTGCCGTTTGACAAAGTTCCCCACCATATTGTAGGATAATTACTTGCACGAAATCATTCATCTGCTGTTTCAGACGTTTTTACAATTTTTAAGCTCCAGAGCCAAATGAGAAATGCAGTGTCCTCGAACGACCAACATTATGAAGAAATAGTGTATGATTCTGAATGTTCACTCATATCTCGCGACCCACCTATGACATGTTAATAACCGCTTTGGGTCCCAAATCATAGTTTAAGAATTCATGTCAGAGGTTCTTGAGTTTATTCATCTCGAGACCCAAATGAAAAATGCACTGTCCTCGAATGATCATAGTTACGAAGAAATAGTATGTGATTACCATTGATTACTGATATCTCGCTACCCACCTCTCACCAGTGTTGCCAACTTAGCGACTTTGTCGCTATATTTAGTGAGTATTCAGAAAAAAGACAAGAATCGACAGAAGAAAGTTCAATTGTAGTTCTAAACATACTTAGGGTGTTTTTTACTCACTTTTTGTCTCTCCCGAGACGTTATTCCTCTCTCCTACAGCGTCAATCACAATTACATCCACTTGGCCAATTATGAAAATTATGTGATGACGTCATTTAGCGACTTCTAGCTACTTTTAGGACCAGCAATAGCTACTTTCCTTCCTGAGGATTTGGCAACACTGCCTCTCACATGCTCAGGCCCACTTTGCGTCCCAAAACGTAGCTTAAGAAACCCTGTTGCTAGACAATTGAAGGTGTCTGTATCGTTTCCAATATTAGTAAAAGACATCTCTTTTGTGATGTGATTTTGCTAGACAGAGATGTGGGTTAAATTAATGAGACTGGTTTGATTCAAATAGGTGTGGGTGTTCACATCTGCAACATATATGACTTTTATGGGTGCTGTGGCTTAGTTGGTTAAAGTGCCTGTCTAGTAAACAGGAGAACCTGAGTTCAAATCTCAGCAGTACCTTTTTATTGTTCACATTGGTGGAGAAGGTCAGAGGGGAGGGCACTCAGGTTTTCTCACCAATGGGTTTAGAGAATTAGAGATGACGTGAGGAGGATGCAATTGAGATATTCCAATGTCACGGAAAAAGGGCACTTTTTGAATGAGAAAAAACCTACCGACTGTGTAAAGCTCCACTGTTTCTTCAGTTTATTCATTATCGAGACCAAAATGAAAAGAGTTTAGCCAGCTTGTGCACATCACTTTCACAGCCTATGTAGGCTTTACAAAGCCAGCTCTTGTAGCCGGCCGTGATCGTATAGTGGTTAGTACTCTGCGTTGTGGTCGCAGCAACCCCGGTTCGAATCCGGGTCACGGCACTGCAATGTAACTTTAGAAGGGTTGTTTTTTGAATGAGTTAAGACTTACTATGCAAGCTAAGAAACTCAGCAACTCTGCCGTTTGACAAAGTTCCCCACCATATTGTAGGTTAATTACTTACACAAAATGATTCATCTGCTGTTTCAGACGTTTTTACCATTTTTAAGCTCGAGAGCCAAATGAGAAATGCAGTGTCCTCGAACGACCAACATTATGAAGAAATAGTGTATGATTCTGAATGTTCACTCATATCTCGCGACCCACCTATGACATGTTAATAACCGCTTTGGGTCCCAAATCATAGTTTAAGAATTCATGTCAGAGGTTCTTGAGTTTATTCATCTCGAGACCCAAATGAAAAATGTACTGTCCTCGAATGATCATAGTTACGAAGAAATAGTATGTGATTACCATTGATTACTGATATCTCGCTACCCACCTCTCACCAGTGTTGCCAACTTAGCGACTTTGTCGCTATATTTAGTGAGTATTCAGAAAAAAGACAAGAATCGACAGAAGAAAGTTCAATTGTAGTTCTAAACATACTTAGGGTGTTTTTTACTCACTTTTTGTCTCTCCCGAGACGTTATTCCTCTCTCCTACAGCGTCAATCACAATTACATCCACTTGGCCAATTATGAAAATTATGTGATGACGTCATTTAGCGACTTCTAGCTACTTTTAGGACCAGCAATAGCTACTTTCCTTCCTGAGGATTTGGCAACACTGCCTCTCACATGCTCAGGCCCACTTTAGCGTCCCAAAACGTAGCTTAAGAAACCCTGTTGCTAGACAATTGAAGGTGTCTGTATCGTTTCCAATATTAGTAAAAGACATCTCTTTTGTGATGTGATTTTGCTAGACAGAGATGTGGGTTAAATTAATGAGACTGGTTTGATTCAAATAGGTGTGGGTGTTCACATCTGCAACATATATGACTTTTATGGGTGCTGTGGCTTAGTTGGTTAAAGTGCCTGTCTAGTAAACAGGAGATCCTGAGTTCAAATCTCAGCAGTACCTTTTTATTGTTCACATTGGTGGAGAAGGTCAGAGGGGAGGGCACTCAGGTTTTCTCACCAATGGGTTTAGAGAATTAGAGATGACGTGAGGAGGATGCAATTGAGATATTCCAATGTCACGGAAAAAGGGCACTTTTTGAATGAGAAAAAACCTACCGACTGTGTAAAGCTCCACTGTTTCTTCAGTTTATTCATTATCGAGACCAAAATGAAAAGAGTTTAGCCAGCTTGTGCACATCACTTTCACAGCCTATGTAGGCTTTACAAAGCCAGCTCTTGTAGCCGGCCGTGATCGTATAGTGGTTAGTACTCTGCGTTGTGGTCGCAGCAACCCAGGTTCGAATCCGGGTCACGGCACTGCAATGTAATTTTAGAAGGGTTGTTTTTTGAATGAGTTAAGACTTACTATGCAAGCTAAGAAACTCAGCAACTCTGCCGTTTGACAAAGTTCCCCACCATATTGTAGGATTAATTACTTACACGAAATCATTCATCTGCTGTTTCAGACGTTTTTACAATTTTTAAGCTCCGAGAGCCAAATGAGAAATGCAGTGTCCTCGAACGACCAACATTATGAAGAAATAGTATATGATTCTGAATGTTCACTCATATCTCGCGACCCACCTATGACATGTTAATAACCGCTTTGGGTCCCAAATCATAGTTTAAGAATTCATGTCAGAGGTTCTTGAGTTTATTCATCTCGAGACCCAAATGAAAAATGTACTGTCCTCGAATGATCATAGTTACGAAGAAATAGTATGTGATTACCATTGATTACTGATATCTCGCTACCCACCTCTCACCAGTGTTGCCAACTTAGCGACTTTGTCGCTATATTTAGTGAGTATTCAGAAAAAAGACAAGAATCGACAGAAGAAAGTTCAATTGTAGTTCTAAACATACTTAGGGTGTTTTTTACTCACTTTTTGTCTCTCCCGAGGACGTTATTCCTCTCTCCTACAGCGTCAATCACAATTACATCCACTTGGCCAATTATGAAAATTATGTGATGACGTCATTTAGCGACTTCTAGCTACTTTTAGGACCAGCAATAGCTACTTTCCTTCCTGAGGATTTGGCAACACTGCCTCTCACATGCTCAGGCCCACTTAGCGTCCCAAAACGTAGCTTAAGAAACCCTGTTGCTAGACAATTGAAGGTGTCTGTATCGTTTCCAATATTAGTAAAAGACATCTCTTTTGTGATGTGATTTTGCTAGACAGAGATGTGGGTTAAATTAATGAGACTGGTTTGATTCAAATAGGTGTGGGTGTTCACATCTGCAACATATATGACTTTTATGGGTGCTGTGGCTTAGTTGGTTAAAGTGCCTGTCTAGTAAACAGGAGATCCTGAGTTCAAATCTCAGCAGTACCTTTTTATTGTTCACATTGGTGGAGAAGGTCAGAGGGGAGGGCACTCAGGTTTTCTCACCAATGGGTTTAGAGAATTAGAGATGACGTGAGGAGGATGCAATTGAGATATTCCAATGTCACGGAAAAAGGGCACTTTTTGAATGAGAAAAAACCTACCGACTGTGTAAAGCTCCACTGTTTCTTCAGTTTATTCATTATCGAGACCAAAATGAAAAGAGTTTAGCCAGCTTGTGCACATCACTTTCACAGCCTATGTAGGCTTTACAAAGCCAGCTCTTGTAGCCGGCCGTGATCGTATAGTGGTTAGTACTCTGCGTTGTGGTCGCAGCAACCCAGGTTCGAATCCGGGTCACGGCACTGCAATGTAATTTTAGAAGGGTTGTTTTTTGAATGAGTTATGACTTACTATGCAAGCTAAGAAACTCAGCAACTCTGCCGTTTGACAAAGTTCCCCACCATATTGTAGGTTAATTACTTACACGAAATGATTCATCTGCTGTTTCAGACGTTTTTACCATTTTTAAGCTCCAGAGCCAAATGAGAAATGCAGTGTCCTCGAACGACCAACATTATGAAGAAATAGTGTATGATTCTGAATGTTCACTCATATCTCGCGACCCACCTATGACATGTTAATAACCGCTTATGGTCCCAAATCATAGTTTAAGAATTCATGTCAGAGGTTCTTGAGTTTATTCATCTCGAGACCCAAATGAAAAATGTACTGTCCTCGAATGATCATAGTTACGAAGAAATAGTATGTGATTACCATTGATTACTGATATCTCGCTACCCACCTCTCACCAGTGTTGCCAACTTAGCGACTTTGTCGCTATATTTAGTGAATATTCAGAAAAAAGACAAGAATCGACAGAAGAAAGTTCAATTGTAGTTCTAAACATACTTAGGGTGTTTTTTACTCACTTTTTGTCTCTCCCGAGACGTTATTCCTCTCTCCTACAGCGTCAATCACAATTACATCCACTTGGCCAATTATGAAAATTATGTGATGACGTCATTTAGCGACTTCTAGCTACTTTTAGGACCAGCAATAGCTACTTTCCTTCCTGAGGATTTGGCAACACTGCCTCTCACATGCTCAGGCCCACTTTGCGTCCCAAAACGTAGCTTAAGAAACCCTGTTGCTAGACAATTGAAGGTGTCTGTATCGTTTCCAATATTAGTAAAAGACATCTCTTTTGTGATGTGATTTTGCTAGACAGAGATGTGGGTTAAATTAATGAGACTGGTTTGATTCAAATAGGTGTGGGTGTTCACATCTGCAACATATATGGCTTTTATGGGTGCTGTGGCTTAGTTGGTTAAAGTGCCTGTCCAGTAAACAGGAGATCCTGAGTTCAAATCTCAGCAGTACCTTTTTATTGTTCACATTGGTGGAGAAGGTCAGAGGGGAGGGCACTCAGGTTTTCTCACCAATGGGTTTAGAGAATTAGAGATGACGTGAGGAGGATGCAATTGAGATATTCCAATGTCACGGAAAAAGGGCACTTTTTGAATGAGAAAAAACCTACCGACTGTGTAAAAGCTCCATTGTTTCTTCAGTTTATTCATTATCGAGACCAAAATGAAAAGAGTTTAGCCAGCTTGTGCACATCACTTTCACAGTCTATGTAGGCTTTACAAAGCCACCTCTTGAAGCCGGCCGTGATCGTATAGTGGTTAGTACTCTGTGTTGTGGTCGCAGCAACCCCGGTTCGAATCCGGGTCACGGCACTGCAATGTAATTTTAGAAGGGTTGTTTTTTGAATGAGTTAAGACTTGCTATGCAAGCTAAGAAACTCAGCAACTCTGCCGTTTGACAAAGTTCCCCACCATATTGTAGGTTAATTACTTACACGAAATCATTCATCTGCTGTTTCAGACGTTTTTACCATTTTTAAGCTCGAGAGCCAAATGAGAAATGCAGTGTCCTCGAACGACCAACATTATGAAGAAATAGTATATGATTCTGAATGTTCACTCATATCTCGCGACCCACCTATGACATGTTAATAACCGCTTTGGGTCCCAAATCATAGTTTAAGAATTCATGTCAGAGGTTCTTGAGTTTATTCATCTCGAGACCCAAATGAAAAATGTACTGTCCTCGAATGATCATAGTTACGAAGAAATAGTATGTGATTACCATTGATTACTGATATCTCGCTACCCACCTCTCACCAGTGTTGCCAACTTAGCGACTTTGTCGCTATATTTAGTGAGTATTCAGAAAAAAGACAAGAATCGACAGAAGAAAGTTCAATTGTAGTTCTAAACATACTTAGGGTGTTTTTTACTCACTTTTTGTCTCTCCCGAGGCGTTATTCCTCTCTCCTACAGCGTCAATCACAATTACATCCACTTGGCCAATTATGAAAATTATGTGATGACGTCATTTAGCGACTTCTAGCTACTTTTAGGACCAGCAATAGCTACTTTCCTTCCTGAGGATTTGGCAACACTGCCTCTCACATGCTCAGGCCCACTTTGCGTCCCAAAACGTAGCTTAAGAAACCCTGTTGCTAGACAATTGAAGGTGTCTGTATCGTTTCCAATATTAGTAAAAGACATCTCTTTTGTGATGTGATTTTGCTAGACAGAGATGTGGGTTAAATTAATGAGACTGGTTTGATTCAAATAGGTGTGGGTGTTCACATCTGCAACATATATGACTTTTATGGGTGCTGTGGCTTAGTTGGTTAAAGTGCCTGTCTAGTAAACAGGAGATCCTGAGTTCAAATCTCAGCAGTACCTTTTTATTGTTCACATTGGTGGAGAAGGTCAGAGGGGAGGGCACTCAGGTTTTCTCACCAATGGGTTTAGAGAATTAGAGATGACGTGAGGAGGATGCAATTGAGATATTCCAATGTCACGGAAAAAGGGCACTTTTTGAATGAGAAAAAACCTACCGACTGTGTAAAGCTCCACTGTTTCTTCAGTTTATTCATTATCGAGACCAAAATGAAAAGAGTTTAGCCAGCTTGTGCACATTACTTTCACAGCCTATGTAGGCTTTACAAAGCCAGCTCTTGTAGCCGGCCGTGATCGTATAGTGGTTAGTACTCTGCGTTGTGGTCGCAGCAACCCAGGTTCGAATCCGGGTCACGGCACTGCAATGTAATTTTAGAAGGGTTGTTTTTTGAATGAGTTATGACTTACTATGCAAGCTAAGAAACTCAGCAACTCTGCCGTTTGACAAAGTTCCCCACCATATTGTAGGTTAATTACTTACACGAAATGATTCATCTGCTGTTTCAGACGTTTTTACCATTTTTAAGCTCCAGAGCCAAATGAGAAATGCAGTGTCCTCGAACGACCAACATTATGAAGAAATAGTGTATGATTCTGAATGTTCACTCATATCTCGCGACCCACCTATGACATGTTAATAACCGCTTATGGTCCCAAATCATAGTTTAAGAATTCATGTCAGAGGTTCTTGAGTTTATTCATCTCGAGACCCAAATGAAAAATGTACTGTCCTCGAATGATCATAGTTACGAAGAAATAGTATGTGATTACCATTGATTACTGATATCTCGCTACCCACCTCTCACCAGTGTTGCCAACTTAGCGACTTTGTCGCTATATTTAGTGAATATTTAGAAAAAAGACAAGAATCGACAGAAGAAAGTTCAATTGTAGTTCTAAACATACTTAGGGTGTTTTTTACTCACTTTTTGTCTCTCCCGAGACGTTATTCCTCTCTCCTACAGCGTCAATCACAATTACATCCACTTGGCCAATTATGAAAATTATGTGATGACGTCATTTAGCGACTTCTAGCTACTTTTAGGACCAGCAATAGCTACTTTCCTTCCTGAGGATTTGGCAACACTGCCTCTCACATGCTCAGGCCCACTTTGCGTCCCAAAACGTAGCTTAAGAAACCCTGTTGCTAGACAATTGAAGGTGTCTGTATCGTTTCCAATATTAGTAAAAGACATCTCTTTTGTGATGTGATTTTGCTAGACAGAGATGTGGGTTAAATTAATGAGACTGGTTTGATTCAAATAGGTGTGGGTGTTCACATCTGCAACATATATGGCTTTTATGGGTGCTGTGGCTTAGTTGGTTAAAGTGCCTGTCCAGTAAACAGGAGATCCTGAGTTCAAATCTCAGCAGTACCTTTTTATTGTTCACATTGGTGGAGAAGGTCAGAGGGGAGGGCACTCAGGTTTTCTCACCAATGGGTTTAGAGAATTAGAGATGACGTGAGGAGGATGCAATTGAGATATTCCAATGTCACGGAAAAACGGCACTTTTTGAATGAGAAAAAACCTACCGACTGTGTAAAAAGCTCCATTGTTTCTTCAGTTTATTCATTATCGAGACCAAAATGAAAAGAGTTTAGCCAGCTTGTGCACATCACTTTCACAGTCTATGTAGGCTTTACAAAGCCACCTCTTGAAGCCGGCCGTGATCGTATAGTGGTTAGTACTCTGTGTTGTGGTCGCAGCAACCCCGGTTCGAATCCGGGTCACGGCACTGCAATGTAATTTTAGAAGGGTTGTTTTTTGAATGAGTTAAGACTTGCTATGCAAGCTAAGAAACTCAGCAACTCTGCCGTTTGACAAAGTTCCCCACCATATTGTAGGTTAATTACTTACACGAAATCATTCATCTGCTGTTTCAGACGTTTTTACCATTTTTAAGCTCGAGAGCCAAATGAGAAATGCAGTGTCCTCGAACGACCAACATTATGAAGAAATAGTATATGATTCTGAATGTTCACTCATATCTCGCGACCCACCTATGACATGTTAATAACCGCTTTGGGTCCCAAATCATAGTTTAAGAATTAATGTCAGAGGTTCTTGAGTTTATTCATCTCGAGACCCAAATGAAAAATGTACTGTCCTCGAATGATCATAGTTACGAAGAAATAGTATGTGATTACCATTGATTACTGATATCTCGCTACCCACCTCTCACCAGTGTTGCCAACTTAGCGACTTTGTCGCTATATTTAGTGAGTATTCAGAAAAAAGACAAGAATCGACAGAAGAAAGTTCAATTGTAGTTCTAAACATACTTAGGGTGTTTTTTACTCACTTTTTGTCTCTCCCGAGGCGTTAATCCTCTCTCCTACAGCGTCAATCACAATTACATCCACTTGGCCAATTATGAAAATTATGTGATGACGTCATTTAGCGACTTCTAGCTACTTTTAGGACCAGCAATAGCTACTTTCCTTCCTGAGGATTTGGCAACACTGCCTCTCACATGCTCAGGCCCACTTAGCGTCCCAAAACGTAGCTTAAGAAACCCTGTTGCTAGACAATTGAAGGTGTCTGTATCGTTTCCAATATTAGTAAAATACATCTCTTTTGTGATGTGATTTTGCTAGACAGAGATGTGGGTTAAATTAATGAGACTGGTTTGATTCAAATAGGTGTGGGTGTTCACATCTGCAACATATATGACTTTTATGGGTGCTGTGGCTTAGTTGGTTAAAGTGCCTGTCTAGTAAACAGGAGATCCTGAGTTCAAATCTCAGCAGTACCTTTTTATTGTTCACATTGGTGGAGAAGGTCAGAGGGGAGGGCACTCAAGTTTCCTCACCAATGGGTTTAGAGAATTAGAGATGACGTGAGGAGGATGCAATTGAGATATTCCAATGTCACGGAAAAAGGGCACTTTTTGAATGAGAAAAAACCTACCGACTGTGTAAAGCTCCACTGTTTCTTCAGTTTATTCATTATCGAGACCAAAATGAAAAGAGTTTAGCCAGCTTGTGCACATCACTTTCACAGCCTATGTAGGCTTTACAAAGCCAGCTCTTGTAGCCGGCCGTGATCGTATAGTGGTTAGTACTCTGCGTTGTGGTCGCAGCAACCCCGGTTCGAATCCGGGTCACGGCACTGCAATGTAATTTTAGAAGGGTTGTTTTTTGAATGAGTTATGACTTACTATGCAAGCTAAGAAACTCAGCAACTCTGCCGTTTGACAAAGTTCCCCACCATATTGTAGGTTAATTACTTACACGAAATGATTCATCTGCTGTTTCAGACGTTTTTACCATTTTTAAGCTCCAGAGCCAAATGAGAAATGCAGTGTCCTCGAACGACCAACATTATGAAGAAATAGTGTATGATTCTGAATGTTCACTCATATCTCGCGACCCACCTATGACATGTTAATAACCGCTTATGGTCCCAAATCATAGTTTAAGAATTCATGTCAGAGGTTCTTGAGTTTATTCATCTCGAGACCCAAATGAAAAATGTACTGTCCTCGAATGATCATAGTTACGAAGAAATAGTATGTGATTACCATTGATTACTGATATCTCGCTACCCACCTCTCACCAGTGTTGCCAACTTAGCGACTTTGTCGCTATATTTAGTGAGTATTTAGAAAAAAGACAAGAATCGACAGAAGAAAGTTCAATTGTAGTTCTAAACATACTTAGGGTGTTTTTTACTCACTTTTTGTCTCTCCCGAGACGTTATTCCTCTCTCCTACAGCGTCAATCACAATTACATCCACTTGGCCAATTATGAAAATTATGTGATGACGTCATTTAGCGACTTCTAGCTACTTTTAGGACCAGCAATAGCTACTTTCCTTCCTGAGGATTTGGCAACACTGCCTCTCACATGCTCAGGCCCACTTTGCGTCCCAAAACGTAGCTTAAGAAACCCTGTTGCTAGACAATTGAAGGTGTCTGTATCGTTTCCAATATTAGTAAAAGACATCTCTTTTGTGATGTGATTTTGCTAGACAGAGATGTGGGTTAAATTAATGAGACTGGTTTGATTCAAATAGGTGTGGGTGTTCACATCTGCAACATATATGACTTTTATGGGTGCTGTGGCTTAGTTGGTTAAAGTGCCTGTCTAGTAAACAGGAGATCCTGAGTTCAAATCTCAGCAGTACCTTTTTATTGTTCACATTGGTGGAGAAGGTCAGAGGGGAGGGCACTCAGGTTTTCTCACCAATGGGTTTAGAGAATTAGAGATGACGTGAGGAGGATGCAATTGAGATATTCCAATGTCACGGAAAAAGGGCACTTTTTGAATGAGAAAAAACCTACCGACTGTGTAAAGCTCCATTGTTTCTTCAGTTTATTCATTATCGAGACCAAAATGAAAAGAGTTTAGCCAGCTTGTGCACATCACTTTCACAGTCTATGTAGGCTTTACAAAGCCACCTCTTGAAGCCGGCCGTGATCGTATAGTGGTTAGTACTCTGCGTTGTGGTCGCAGCAACCCCGGTTCGAATCCGGGTCACGGCACTGCAATGTAATTTTAGAAGGGTGGTTTTTTGAATTGAGTTAAGACTTGCTATGCAAGCTAAGAAACTCAGCAACTCTGCCGTTTGACAAAGTTCCCCACCATATTGTAGGTTAATTACTTACACGAAATCATTCATCTGCTGTTTCAGACGTTTTTACCATTTTTAAGCTCGAGAGCCAAATGAGAAATGCAGTGTCCTCGAACGACCAACATTATGAAGAAATAGTATATGATTCTGAATGTTCACTCATATCTCGCGACCCACCTATGACATGTTAATAACCGCTTTGGGTCCCAAATCATAGTTTAAGAATTCATGTCAGAGGTTCTTGAGTTTATTCATCTCGAGACCCAAATGAAAAATGTACTGTCCTCGAATGATCATAGTTACGAAGAAATAGTATGTGATTACCATTGATTACTGATATCTCGCTACCCACCTCTCACCAGTGTTGCCAACTTAGCGACTTTGTCGCTATATTTAGTGAGTATTCAGAAAAAAGACAAGAATCGACAGAAGAAAGTTCAATTGTAGTTCTAAACATACTTAGGGTGTTTTTTACTCACTTTTTGTCTCTCCCGAGGCGTTATTCCTCTCTCCTACAGCGTCAATCACAATTACATCCACTTGGCCAATTATGAAAATTATGTGATGACGTCATTTAGCGACTTCTAGCTACTTTTAGGACCAGCAATAGCTACTTTCCTTCCTGAGGATCTGGCAACACTGTCTCTCACATGCTCAGGCCCACTTTGCGTCCCAAAACGTAGCTTAAGAAACCCTGTTGCTAGACAATTGAAGGTGTCTGTATCGTTTCCAATATTAGTAAAAGACATCTCTTTTGTGATGTGATTTTGCTAGACAGAGATGTGGGTTAAATTAATGAGACTGGTTTGATTCAAATAGGTGTGGGTGTTCACATCTGCAACATATATGACTTTTATGGGTGCTGTGGCTTAGTTGGTTAAAGTGCCTGTCTAGTAAACAGGAGATCCTGAGTTCAAATCTCAGCAGTACCTTTTTATTGTTCACATTGGTGGAGAAGGTCAGAGGGGAGGGCACTCAGGTTTTCTCACCAATGGGTTTAGAGAATTAGAGATGACGTGAGGAGGATGCAATTGAGATATTCCAATGTCACGGAAAAAGGGCACTTTTTGAATGAGAAAAAACCTACCGACTGTGTAAAGCTCCACTGTTTCTTCAGTTTATTCATTATCGAGACCAAAATGAAAAGAGTTTAGCCAGCTTGTGCACATCACTTTCACAGCCTATGTAGGCTTTACAAAGCCAACTCTTGTAGCCGGCCGTGATCGTATAGTGGTTAGTACTCTGCGTTGTGGTCGCAGCAACCCCGGTTCGAATCCGGGTCACGGCACTGCAATGTAATTTTAGAAGGGTTGTTTTTTGAATGAGTTAAGACTTACTATGCAAGCTAAGAAACTCAGCAACTCTGCCGTTTGACAAAGTTCCCCACCATATTGTAGGTTAATTACTTACACGAAATGATTCATCTGCTGTTTCAGACGTTTTTACAATTTTTAAGCTCCAGACCAAATGAGAAATGCAGTGTCCTCGAACGACCAACATTATGAAGAAATAGTATATGATTCTGAATGTTCACTCATATCTCGCGACCCACCTATGACATGTTAATAACCGCTTTGGGTCCCAAATCATAGTTTAAGAATTCATGTCAGAGGTTCTTGAGTTTATTCATCTCGAGACCCAAATGAAAAATGTACTGTCCTCGAATGATCATAGTTACGAAGAAATAGTATGTGATTACCATTGATTACTGATATCTCGCTACCCACCTCTCACCAGTGTTGCCAACTTAGCGACTTTGTCGCTATATTTAGGAGGTATTCAGAAAAAAGACAAGAATCGACAGAAGAAAGTTCAATTGTAGTTCTAAACATACTTAGGGTGTTTTTTTACTCACTTTTTGTCTCTCCCGAGACGTTATTCCTCTCTCCTACAGCGTCAATCACAATTACATCCACTTGGCCAATTATGAAAATTATGTGATGACGTCATTTAGCGACTTCTAGCTACTTTTAGGACCAGCAATAGCTACTTTCCTTCCTGAGGATTTGGCAACACTGCCTCTCACATGCTCAGGCCCACTTAGCGTCCCAAAACGTAGCTTAAGAAACCCTGTTGCTAGACAATTGAAGGTGTCTGTATCGTTTCCAATATTAGTAAAATACATCTCTTTTGTGATGTGATTTTGCTAGACAGAGATGTGGGTTAAATTAATGAGACTGGTTTGATTCAAATAGGTGTGGGTGTTCACATCTGCAACATATATGACTTTTATGGGTGCTGTGGCTTAGTTGGTTAAAGTGCCTGTCTAGTAAACAGGAGATCCTGAGTTCAAATCTCAGCAGTACCTTTTTATTGTTCACATTGGTGGAGAAGGTCAGAGGGGAGGGCACTCAAGTTTCCTCACCAATGGGTTTAGAGAATTAGAGATGACGTGAGGAGGATGCAATTGAGATATTCCAATGTCACGGAAAAAGGGCACTTTTTGAATGAGAAAAAACCTACCGACTGTGTAAAGCTCCACTGTTTCTTCAGTTTATTCATTATCGAGACCAAAATTAAAAGAGTTTAGCCAGCTTGTGCACATCACTTTCACAGCCTATGTAGGCTTTACAAAGCCAGCTCTTGTAGCCGGCTGTGATCGTATAGTGGTTAGTACTCTGCGTTGTGGTCGCAGCAACCCCGGTTCGAATCCGGGTCACGGCACTGCAATGTAATTTTAGAAGGGTTGTTTTTTGAATGAGTTAAGACTTACTATGCAAGCTAAGAAACTCAGCAACTCTGCCGTTTGACAAAGTTCCCCACCATATTGTAGGTTAATTACTTACACGAAATGATTCATCTGCTGTTTCAGACGTTTTTACCATTTTTAAGCTCCAGAGCCAAATGAGAAATGCAGTGTCCTCGAACGACCAACATTATGAAGAAATAGTATATGATTCTGAATGTTCACTCATATCTCGCGACCCACCTATGACATGTTAATAACCGCTTTGGGTCCCAAATCATAGTTTAAGAATTCATGTCAGAGGTTCTTGAGTTTATTCATCTCAAGACCCAAATGAAAAATGTACTGTCCTCGAATGATCATAGTTACGAAGAAATAGTATGTGATTACCATTGATTACTGATATCTCGCTACCCACCTCTCACCAGTGTTGCCAACTTAGCGACTTTGTCGCTATATTTAGGAGGTATTCAGAAAAAAGACAAGAATCGACAGAAGAAAGTTCAATTGTAGTTCTAAACATACTTAGGGTGTTTTTTTACTCACTTTTTGTCTCTCCCGAGACGTTATTCCTCTCTCCTACAGCGTCAATCACAATTACATCCACTTGGCCAATTATGAAAATTATGTGATGACGTCATTTAGCGACTTCTAGCTACTTTTAGGACCAGCAATAGCTACTTTCCTTCCTGAGGATTTGGCAACACTGCCTCTCACATGCTCAGGCCCACTTTGCGTCCCAAAACGTAGCTTAAGAAACCCTGTTGCTAGACAATTGAAGGTGTCTGTATCGTTTCCAATATTAGTAAAAGACATCTCTTTTGTGATGTGATTTTGCTAGACAGAGATGTGGGTTAAATTAATGAGACTGGTTTGATTCAAATAGGTGTGGGTGTTCACATCTGCAACATATATGACTTTTATGGGTGCTGTGGCTTAGTCGGTTAAAGTGCCTGTCTAGTAAACAGGAGATCCTGAGTTCAAATCTCAGCAGTACCTTTTTATTGTTCACATTGGTGGAGAAGGTCAGAGGGGAGGGCACTCAAGTTTCCTCACCAATGGGTTTAGAGAATTAGAGATGACGTGAGGAGGATGCAATTGAGATATTCCAATGTCACGGAAAAAGGGCACTTTTTGAATGAGAAAAAACCTACCGACTGTGTAAAGCTCCACTGTTTCTTCAGTTTATTCATTATCGAGACCAAAATTAAAAGAGTTTAGCCAGCTTGTGCACATCACTTTCACAGCCTATGTAGGCTTTACAAAGCCAGCTCTTGTAGCCGGCCGTGATCGTATAGTGGTTAGTACTCTGCGTTGTGGTCGCAGCAACCCCGGTTCGAATCCGGGTCACGGCACTGCAATGTAATTTTAGAAGGGTTGTTTTTTGAATGAGTTAAGACTTAATATGCAAGCTAAGAAACTCAGCAACTCTGCCGTTTGACAAAGTTCCCCACCATATTGTAGGTTAATTACTTACACGAAATGATTCATCTGCTGTTTCAGACGTTTTTACAATTTTTAAGCTCCAGAGCCAAATGAGAAATGCAGTGTCCTCGAACGACCAACATTATGAAGAAATAGTATATGATTCTGAATGTTCACTCATATCTCGCGACCCACCTATGACATATTAATAACCGCTTTGGGTCCCAAATCATAGTTTAAGAATTCATGTCAGAGGTTCTTGAGTTTATTCATCTCGAGACCCAAATGAAAAATGTACTGTCCTCGAATGATCATAGTTACGAAGAAATAGTATGTGATTACCATTGATTACTGATATCTCGCTACCCACCTCTCACCAGTGTTGCCAACTTAGCGACTTTGTCGCTATATTTAGTGAGTATTCAGAAAAAAGACAAGAATCGACAGAAGAAAGTTCAATTGTAGTTCTAAACATACTTAGGGTGTTTTTTACTCACTTTTTGTCTCTCCCGAGGCGTTATTCCTCTCTCCTACAGCGTCAATCACAATTACATCCACTTGGCCAATTATGAAAATTATGTGATGACGTCATTTAGCGACTTCTAGCTACTTTTAGGACCAGCAATAGCTACTTTCCTTCCTGAGGATCTGGCAACACTGCCTCTCACATGCTCAGGCCCACTTTGCGTCCCAAAACGTAGCTTAAGAAACCCTGTTGCTAGACAATTGAAGGTGTCTGTATCGTTTCCAATATTAGTAAAAGACATCTCTTTTGTGATGTGATTTTGCTAGACAGAGATGTGGGTTAAATTAATGAGACTGGTTTGATTCAAATAGGTGTGGGTGTTCACATCTGCAACATATATGACTTTTATGGGTGCTGTGGCTTAGTTGGTTAAAGTGCCTGTCTAGTAAACAGGAGATCCTGAGTTCAAATCTCAGCAGTACCTTTTTATTGTTCACATTGGTGGAGAAGGTCAGAGGGGAGGGCACTCAGGTTTTCTCACCAATGGGTTTAGAGAATTAGAGATGACGTGAGGAGGATGCAATTGAGATATTCCAATGTCACGGAAAAAGGGCACTTTTTGAATGAGAAAAAACCTACCGACTGTGTAAAGCTCCATTGTTTCTTCAGTTTATTCATTATCGAGACCAAAATGAAAAGAGTTTAGCCAGCTTGTGCACATCACTTTCACAGTCTATGTAGGCTTTACAAAGCCACCTCTTGAAGCCGGCCGTGATCGTATAGTGGTTAGTACTCTGCGTTGTGGTCGCAGCAACCCCGGTTCGAATCCGGGTCACGGCACTGCAATGTAATTTTAGAAGGGTGGTTTTTTGAATTGAGTTAAGACTTGCTATGCAAGCTAAGAAACTCAGCAACTCTGCCGTTTGACAAAGTTCCCCACCATATTGTAGGTTAATTACTTACACGAAATCATTCATCTGCTGTTTCAGACGTTTTTACCATTTTTAAGCTCGAGAGCCAAATGAGAAATGCAGTGTCCTCGAACGACCAACATTATGAAGAAATAGTATATGATTCTGAATGTTCACTCATATCTCGCGACCCACCTATGACATGTTAATAACCGCTTTGGGTCCCAAATCATAGTTTAAGAATTCATGTCAGAGGTTCTTGAGTTTATTCATCTCGAGACCCAAATGAAAAATGTACTGTCCTCGAATGATCATAGTTACGAAGAAATAGTATGTGATTACCATTGATTACTGATATCTCGCTACCCACCTCTCACCAGTGTTGCCAACTTAGCGACTTTGTCGCTATATTTAGTGAGTATTCAGAAAAAAGACAAGAATCGACAGAAGAAAGTTCAATTGTAGTTCTAAACATACTTAGGGTGTTTTTTACTCACTTTTTGTCTCTCCCGAGGCGTTATTCCTCTCTCCTACAGCGTCAATCACAATTACATCCACTTGGCCAATTATGAAAATTATGTGATGACGTCATTTAGCGACTTCTAGCTACTTTTAGGACCAGCAATAGCTACTTTCCTTCCTGAGGATCTGGCAACACTGTCTCTCACATGCTCAGGCCCACTTTGCGTCCCAAAACGTAGCTTAAGAAACCCTGTTGCTAGACAATTGAAGGTGTCTGTATCGTTTCCAATATTAGTAAAAGACATCTCTTTTGTGATGTGATTTTGCTAGACAGAGATGTGGGTTAAATTAATGAGACTGGTTTGATTCAAATAGGTGTGGGTGTTCACATCTGCAACATATATGACTTTTATGGGTGCTGTGGCTTAGTTGGTTAAAGTGCCTGTCTAGTAAACAGGAGATCCTGAGTTCAAATCTCAGCAGTACCTTTTTATTGTTCACATTGGTGGAGAAGGTCAGAGGGGAGGGCACTCAAGTTTCCTCACCAATGGGTTTAGAGAATTAGAGATGACGTGAGGAGGATGCAATTGAGATATTCCAATGTCACGGAAAAAGGGCACTTTTTGAATGAGAAAAAACCTACCGACTGTGTAAAGCTCCACTGTTTCTTCAGTTTATTCATTATCGAGACCAAAATTAAAAGAGTTTAGCCAGCTTGTGCACATCACTTTCACAGCCTATGTAGGCTTTACAAAGCCAGCTCTTGTAGCCGGCCGTGATCGTATAGTGGTTAGTACTCTGCGTTGTGGTCGCAGCAACCCCGGTTCGAATCCGGGTCACGGCACTGCAATGTAATTTTAGAAGGGTTGTTTTTTGAATGAGTTAAGACTTACTATGCAAGCTAAGAAACTCAGCAACTCTGCCGTTTGACAAAGTTCCCCACCATATTGTAGGTTAATTACTTACACGAAATGATTCATCTGCTGTTTCAGACGTTTTTACAATTTTTAAGCTCCAGAGCCAAATGAGAAATGCAGTGTCCTCGAACGACCAACATTATGAAGAAATAGTATATGATTCTGAATGTTCACTCATATCTCGCGACCCACCTATGACATATTAATAACCGCTTTGGGTCCCAAATCATAGTTTAAGAATTCATGTCAGAGGTTCTTGAGTTTATTCATCTCGAGACCCAAATGAAAAATGTACTGTCCTCGAATGATCATAGTTACGAAGAAATAGTATGTGATTACCATTGATTACTGATATCTCGCTACCCACCTCTCACCAGTGTTGCCAACTTAGCGACTTTGTCGCTATATTTAGTGAGTATTCAGAAAAAAGACAAGAATCGACAGAAGAAAGTTCAATTGTAGTTCTAAACATACTTAGGGTGTTTTTTACTCACTTTTTGTCTCTCCCGAGGCGTTATTCCTCTCTCCTACAGCGTCAATCACAATTACATCCACTTGGCCAATTATGAAAATTATGTGATGACGTCATTTAGCGACTTCTAGCTACTTTTAGGACCAGCAATAGCTACTTTCCTTCCTGAGGATCTGGCAACACTGCCTCTCACATGCTCAGGCCCACTTTGCGTCCCAAAACGTAGCTTAAGAAACCCTGTTGCTAGACAATTGAAGGTGTCTGTATCGTTTCCAATATTAGTAAAAGACATCTCTTTTGTGATGTGATTTTGCTAGACAGAGATGTGGGTTAAATTAATGAGACTGGTTTGATTCAAATAGGTGTGGGTGTTCACATCTGCAACATATATGACTTTTATGGGTGCTGTGGCTTAGTTGGTTAAAGTGCCTGTCTAGTAAACAGGAGATCCTGAGTTCAAATCTCAGCAGTACCTTTTTATTGTTCACATTGGTGGAGAAGGTCAGAGGGGAGGGCACTCAAGTTTCCTCACCAATGGGTTTAGAGAATTAGAGATGACGTGAGGAGGATGCAATTGAGATATTCCAATGTCACGGAAAAAGGGCACTTTTTGAATGAGAAAAAACCTACCGACTGTGTAAAGCTCCACTGTTTCTTCAGTTTATTCATTATCGAGACCAAAATTAAAAGAGTTTAGCCAGCTTGTGCACATCACTTTCACAGCCTATGTAGGCTTTACAAAGCCAGCTCTTGTAGCCGGCCGTGATCGTATAGTGGTTAGTACTCTGCGTTGTGGTCGCAGCAACCCCGGTTCGAATCCGGGTCACGGCACTGCAATGTAATTTTAGAAGGGTTGTTTTTTGAATGAGTTAAGACTTACTATGCAAGCTAAGAAACTCAGCAACTCTGCCGTTTGACAAAGTTCCCCACCATATTGTAGGTTAATTACTTACACAAAATGATTCATCTGCTGTTTCAGACGTTTTTACAATTTTTAAGCTCCAGAGCCAAATGAGAAATGCAGTGTCCTCGAACGACCAACATTATGAAGAAATAGTATATGATTCTGAATGTTCACTCATATCTCGCGACCCACCTATGACATGTTAATAACCGCTTTGGGTCCCAAATCATAGTTTAAGAATTCATGTCAGAGGTTCTTGAGTTTATTCATCTCAAGACCCAAATGAAAAATGTACTGTCCTCGAATGATCATAGTTACGAAGAAATAGTATGTGATTACCATTGATTACTGATATCTCGCTACCCACCTCTCACCAGTGTTGCCAACTTAGCGACTTTGTCGCTATATTTAGGAGGTATTCAGAAAAAAGACAAGAATCGACAGAAGAAAGTTCAATTGTAGTTCTAAACATACTTAGGGTGTTTTTTTACTCACTTTTTGTCTCTCCCGAGACGTTATTCCTCTCTCCTACAGCGTCAATCACAATTACATCCACTTGGCCAATTATGAAAATTATGTGATGACGTCATTTAGCGACTTCTAGCTACTTTTAGGACCAGCAATAGCTACTTTCCTTCCTGAGGATTTGGCAACACTGCCTCTCACATGATCAGGCCCACTTTGCGTCCCAAAACGTAGCTTAAGAAACCCTGTTGCTAGACAATTGAAGGTGTCTGTATCGTTTCCAATATTAGTAAAAGACATCTCTTTTGTGATGTGATTTTGCTAGACAGAGATGTGGGTTAAATTAATGAGACTGGTTTGATTCAAATAGGTGTGGGTGTTCACATCTGCAACATATATGACTTTTATGGGTGCTGTGGCTTAGTTGGTTAAAGTGCCTGTCTAGTAAACAGGAGATCCTGAGTTCAAATCTCAGCAGTACCTTTTTATTGTTCACATTGGTGGAGAAGGTCAGAGGGGAGGGCACTCAAGTTTCCTCACCAATGGGTTTAGAGAATTAGAGATGACGTGAGGAGGATGCAATTGAGATATTCCAATGTCACGGAAAAAGGGCACTTTTTGAATGAGAAAAAACCTACCGACTGTGTAAAGCTCCACTGTTTCTTCAGTTTATTCATTATCGAGACCAAAATTAAAAGAGTTTAGCCAGCTTGTGCACATCACTTTCACAGCCTATGTAGGCTTTACAAAGCCAGCTCTTGTAGCCGGCCGTGATCGTATAGTGGTTAGTACTCTGCGTTGTGGTCGCAGCAACCCCGGTTCGAATCCGGGTCACGGCACTGCAATGTAATTTTAGAAGGGTTGTTTTTTGAATGAGTTAAGACTTACTATGCAAGCTAAGAAACTCAGCAACTCTGCCGTTTGACAAAGTTCCCCACCATATTGTAGGTTAATTACTTACACGAAATGATTCATCTGCTGTTTCAGACGTTTTTACAATTTTTAAGCTCCAGAGCCAAATGAGAAATGCAGTGTCCTCGAACGACCAACATTATGAAGAAATAGTATATGATTCTGAATGTTCACTCATATCTCGCGACCCACCTATGACATGTTAATAACCGCTTTGGGTCCCAAATCATAGTTTAAGAATTCATGTCAGAGGTTCTTGAGTTTATTCATCTCAAGACCCAAATGAAAAATGTACTGTCCTCGAATGATCATAGTTACGAAGAAATAGTATGTGATTACCATTGATTACTGATATCTCGCTACCCACCTCTCACCAGTGTTGCCAACTTAGCGACTTTGTCGCTATATTTAGGAGGTATTCAGAAAAAAGACAAGAATCGACAGAAGAAAGTTCAATTGTAGTTCTAAACATACTTAGGGTGTTTTTTTACTCACTTTTTGTCTCTCCCGAGACGTTATTCCTCTCTCCTACAGCGTCAATCACAATTACATCCACTTGGCCAATTATGAAAATTATGTGATGACGTCATTTAGCGACTTCTAGCTACTTTTAGGACCAGCAATAGCTACTTTCCTTCCTGAGGATTTGGCAACACTGCCTCTCACATGATCAGGCCCACTTTGCGTCCCAAAACGTAGCTTAAGAAACCCTGTTGCTAGACAATTGAAGGTGTCTGTATCGTTTCCAATATTAGTAAAAGACATCTCTTTTGTGATGTGATTTTGCTAGACAGAGATGTGGGTTAAATTAATGAGACTGGTTTGATTCAAATAGGTGTGGGTGTTCACATCTGCAACATATATGACTTTTATGGGTGCTGTGGCTTAGTTGGTTAAAGTGCCTGTCTAGTAAACAGGAGATCCTGAGTTCAAATCTCAGCAGTACCTTTTTATTGTTCACATTGGTGGAGAAGGTCAGAGGGGAGGGCACTCAAGTTTCCTCACCAATGGGTTTAGAGAATTAGAGATGACGTGAGGAGGATGCAATTGAGATATTCCAATGTCACGGAAAAAGGGCACTTTTTGAATGAGAAAAAACCTACCGACTGTGTAAAGCTCCACTGTTTCTTCAGTTTATTCATTATCGAGACCAAAATTAAAAGAGTTTAGCCAGCTTGTGCACATCACTTTCACAGCCTATGTAGGCTTTACAAAGCCAGCTCTTGTAGCCGGCCGTGATCGTATAGTGGTTAGTACTCTGCGTTGTGGTCGCAGCAACCCCGGTTCGAATCCGGGTCACGGCACTGCAATGTAATTTTAGAAGGGTTGTTTTTTGAATGAGTTAAGACTTACTATGCAAGCTAAGAAACTCAGCAACTCTGCCGTTTGACAAAGTTCCCCACCATATTGTAGGTTAATTACTTACACGAAATGATTCATCTGCTGTTTCAGACGTTTTTACAATTTTTAAGCTCCAGAGCCAAATGAGAAATGCAGTGTCCTCGAACGACCAACATTATGAAGAAATAGTATATGATTCTGAATGTTCACTCATATCTCGCGACCCACCTATGACATGTTAATAACCGCTTTGGGTCCCAAATCATAGTTTAAGAATTCATGTCAGAGGTTCTTGAGTTTATTCATCTCAAGACCCAAATGAAAAATGTACTGTCCTCGAATGATCATAGTTACGAAGAAATAGTATGTGATTACCATTGATTACTGATATCTCGCTACCCACCTCTCACCAGTGTTGCCAACTTAGCGACTTTGTCGCTATATTTAGGAGGTATTCAGAAAAAAGACAAGAATCGACAGAAGAAAGTTCAATTGTAGTTCTAAACATACTTAGGGTGTTTTTTTACTCACTTTTTGTCTCTCCCGAGACGTTATTCCTCTCTCCTACAGCGTCAATCACAATTACATCCACTTGGCCAATTATGAAAATTATGTGATGACGTCATTTAGCGACTTCTAGCTACTTTTAGGACCAGCAATAGCTACTTTCCTTCCTGAGGATTTGGCAACACTGCCTCTCACATGATCAGGCCCACTTTGCGTCCCAAAACGTAGCTTAAGAAACCCTGTTGCTAGACAATTGAAGGTGTCTGTATCGTTTCCAATATTAGTAAAAGACATCTCTTTTGTGATGTGATTTTGCTAGACAGAGATGTGGGTTAAATTAATGAGACTGGTTTGATTCAAATAGGTGTGGGTGTTCACATCTGCAACATATATGACTTTTATGGGTGCTGTGGCTTAGTTGGTTAAAGTGCCTGTCTAGTAAACAGGAGATCCTGAGTTCAAATCTCAGCAGTACCTTTTTATTGTTCACATTGGTGGAGAAGGTCAGAGGGGAGGGCACTCAAGTTTCCTCACCAATGGGTTTAGAGAATTAGAGATGACGTGAGGAGGATGCAATTGAGATATTCCAATGTCACGGAAAAAGGGCACTTTTTGAATGAGAAAAAACCTACCGACTGTGTAAAGCTCCACTGTTTCTTCAGTTTATTCATTATCGAGACCAAAATTAAAAGAGTTTAGCCAGCTTGTGCACATCACTTTCACAGCCTATGTAGGCTTTACAAAGCCAGCTCTTGTAGCCGGCCGTGATCGTATAGTGGTTAGTACTCTGCGTTGTGGTCGCAGCAACCCCGGTTCGAATCCGGGTCACGGCACTGCAATGTAATTTTAGAAGGGTTGTTTTTTGAATGAGTTAAGACTTACTATGCAAGCTAAGAAACTCAGCAACTCTGCCGTTTGACAAAGTTCCCCACCATATTGTAGGTTAATTACTTACACGAAATGATTCATCTGCTGTTTCAGACGTTTTTACAATTTTTAAGCTCCAGAGCCAAATGAGAAATGCAGTGTCCTCGAACGACCAACATTATGAAGAAATAGTATATGATTCTGAATGTTCACTCATATCTCGCGACCCACCTATGACATGTTAATAACCGCTTTGGGTCCCAAATCATAGTTTAAGAATTCATGTCAGAGGTTCTTGAGTTTATTCATCTCAAGACCCAAATGAAAAATGTACTGTCCTCGAATGATCATAGTTACGAAGAAATAGTATGTGATTACCATTGATTACTGATATCTCGCTACCCACCTCTCACCAGTGTTGCCAACTTAGCGACTTTGTCGCTATATTTAGGAGGTATTCAGAAAAAAGACAAGAATCGACAGAAGAAAGTTCAATTGTAGTTCTAAACATACTTAGGGTGTTTTTTTACTCACTTTTTGTCTCTCCCGAGACGTTATTCCTCTCTCCTACAGCGTCAATCACAATTACATCCACTTGGCCAATTATGAAAATTATGTGATGACGTCATTTAGCGACTTCTAGCTACTTTTAGGACCAGCAATAGCTACTTTCCTTCCTGAGGATTTGGCAACACTGCCTCTCACATGATCAGGCCCACTTTGCGTCCCAAAACGTAGCTTAAGAAACCCTGTTGCTAGACAATTGAAGGTGTCTGTATCGTTTCCAATATTAGTAAAAGACATCTCTTTTGTGATGTGATTTTGCTAGACAGAGATGTGGGTTAAATTAATGAGACTGGTTTGATTCAAATAGGTGTGGGTGTTCACATCTGCAACATATATGACTTTTATGGGTGCTGTGGCTTAGTTGGTTAAAGTGCCTGTCTAGTAAACAGGAGATCCTGAGTTCAAATCTCAGCAGTACCTTTTTATTGTTCACATTGGTGGAGAAGGTCAGAGGGGAGGGCACTCAAGTTTCCTCACCAATGGGTTTAGAGAATTAGAGATGACGTGAGGAGGATGCAATTGAGATATTCCAATGTCACGGAAAAAGGGCACTTTTTGAATGAGAAAAAACCTACCGACTGTGTAAAGCTCCACTGTTTCTTCAGTTTATTCATTATCGAGACCAAAATTAAAAGAGTTTAGCCAGCTTGTGCACATCACTTTCACAGCCTATGTAGGCTTTACAAAGCCAGCTCTTGTAGCCGGCCGTGATCGTATAGTGGTTAGTACTCTGCGTTGTGGTCGCAGCAACCCCGGTTCGAATCCGGGTCACGGCACTGCAATGTAATTTTAGAAGGGTTGTTTTTTGAATGAGTTAAGACTTACTATGCAAGCTAAGAAACTCAGCAACTCTGCCGTTTGACAAAGTTCCCCACCATATTGTAGGTTAATTACTTACACGAAATGATTCATCTGCTGTTTCAGACGTTTTTACAATTTTTAAGCTCCAGAGCCAAATGAGAAATGCAGTGTCCTCGAACGACCAACATTATGAAGAAATAGTATATGATTCTGAATGTTCACTCATATCTCGCGACCCACCTATGACATGTTAATAACCGCTTTGGGTCCCAAATCATAGTTTAAGAATTCATGTCAGAGGTTCTTGAGTTTATTCATCTCGAGACCCAAATGAAAAATGTACTGTCCTCGAATGATCATAGTTACGAAGAAATAGTATGTGATTACCATTGATTACTGATATCTCGCTACCCACCTCTCACCAGTGTTGCCAACTTAGCGACTTTGTCGCTATATTTAGTGAGTATTCAGAAAAAAGACAAGAATCGACAGAAGAAAGTTCAATTGTAGTTCTAAACATACTTAGGGTGTTTTTTACTCACTTTTTGTCTCTCCCGAGGCGTTATTCCTCTCTCCTACAGCGTCAATCACAATTACATCCACTTGGCCAATTATGAAAATTATGTGATGACGTCATTTAGCGACTTCTAGCTACTTTTAGGACCAGCAATAGCTACTTTCCTTCCTGAGGATTTGGCAACACTGCCTCTCACATGCTCAGGCCCACTTTGCGTCCCAAAACGTAGCTTAAGAAACCCTGTTGCTAGACAATTGAAGGTGTCTGTATCGTTTCCAATATTAGTAAAAGACATCTCTTTTGTGATGTGATTTTGCTAGACAGAGATGTGGGTTAAATTAATGAGACTGGTTTGATTCAAATAGGTGTGGGTGTTCACATCTGCAACATATATGACTTTTATGGGTGCTGTGGCTTAGTTGGTTAAAGTGCCTGTCTAGTAAACAGGAGATCCTGAGTTCAAATCTCAGCAGTACCTTTTTATTGTTCACATTGGTGGAGAAGGTCAGAGGGGAGGGCACTCAGGTTTTCTCACCAATGGGTTTAGAGAATTAGAGATGACGTGAGGAGGATGCAATTGAGATATTCCAATGTCACGGAAAAAGGGCACTTTTTGAATGAGAAAAAACCTACCGACTGTGTAAAGCTCCATTGTTTCTTCAGTTTATTCATTATCGAGACCAAAATGAAAAGAGTTTAGCCAGCTTGTGCACATCTCTTTCACAGTCTATGTAGGCTTTACAAAGCCACCTCTTGAAGCCGGCCGTGATCGTATAGTGGTTAGTACTCTGCGTTGTGGTCGCAGCAACCCTGGTTCGAATCCGGGTCACGGCACTGCAATGTAATTTTAGAAGGGTGGTTTTTTGAATTGAGTTAAGACTTGCTATGCAAGCTAAGAAACTCAGCAACTCTGCCGTTTGACAAAGTTCCCCACCATATTGTAGGTTAATTACTTACACGAAATGATTCATCTGCTGTTTCAGACGTTTTTACCATTTTTAAGCTCGAGAGCCAAATGAGAAATGCAGTGTCCTCGAACGACCAACATTATGAAGAAATAGTATATGATTCTGAATGTTCACTCATATCTCGCGACCCACCTATGACATGTTAATAACCGCTTTGGGTCCCAAATCATAGTTTAAGAATTCATGTCAGAGGTTCTTGAGTTTATTCATCTCGAGACCCAAATGAAAAATGTACTGTCCTCGAATGATCATAGTTACGAAGAAATAGTATGTGATTACCATTGATTACTGATATCTCGCTACCCACCTCTCACCAGTGTTGCCAACTTAGCGACTTTGTCGCTATATTTAGTGAGTATTCAGAAAAAAGACAAGAATCGACAGAAGAAAGTTCAATTGTAGTTCTAAACATACTTAGGGTGTTTTTTACTCACTTTTTGTCTCTCCCGAGGCGTTATTCCTCTCTCCTACAGCGTCAATCACAATTACATCCACTTGGCCAATTATGAAAATTATGTGATGACGTCATTTAGCGACTTCTAGCTACTTTTAGGACCAGCAATAGCTACTTTCCTTCCTGAGGATCTGGCAACACTGCCTCTCACATGCTCAGGCCCACTTTGCGTCCCAAAACGTAGCTTAAGAAACCCTGTTGCTAGACAATTGAAGGTGTCTGTATCGTTTCCAATATTAGTAAAAGACATCTCTTTTGTGATGTGATTTTGCTAGACAGAGATGTGGGTTAAATTAATGAGACTGGTTTGATTCAAATAGGTGTGGGTGTTCACATCTGCAACATATATGGCTTTTATGGGTGCTGTGGCTTAGTTGGTTAAAGTGCCTGTCTAGTAAACAGGAGATCCTGAGTTCAAATCTCAGCAGTACCTTTTTATTGTTCACATTGGTGGAGAAGGTCTGAGGGGAGGGCACTCAGGTTTTCTCACCAATGGGTTTAGAGAATTAGAGATGACGTGAGGAGGATGCAATTGAGATATTCCAATGTCACGGAAAAAGGGCACTTTTTGAATGAGAAAAAACCTACCGACTGTGTAAAGCTCCACTGTTTCTTCAGTTTATTCATTATCGAGACCAAAATGAAAAGAGTTTAGCCAGCTTGTGCACATCACTTTCACAGTCTATGTAGGCTTTACAAAGCCACCTCTTGAAGCCGGCTGTGATCGTATAGTGGTTAGTACTCTGCGTTGTGGTCGCAGCAACCCCGGTTCGAATCCGGGTCACGGCACTGCAATGTAATTTTAGAAGGGTGGTTTTTTGAATTGAGTTAAGACTTGCTATGCAAGCTAAGAAACTCAGCAACTCTGCCGTTTGACAAAGTTCCCCACCATATTGTAGGTTAATTACTTACACGAAATCATTCATCTGCTGTTTCAGACGTTTTTACCATTTTTAAGCTCGAGAGCCAAATGAGAAATGCAGTGTCCTCGAACGACCAACATTATGAAGAAATAGTATATGATTCTGAATGTTCACTCATATCTCGCGACCCACCTATGACATGTTAATAACCGCTTTGGGTCCCAAATCATAGTTTAAGAATTCATGTCAGAGGTTCTTGAGTTTATTCATCTCGAGACCCAAATGAAAAATGTACTGTCCTCGAATGATCATAGTTACGAAGAAATAGTATGTGATTACCATTGATTACTGATATCTCGCTACCCACCTCTCACCAGTGTTGCCAACTTAGCGACTTTGTCGCTATATTTAGTGAGTATTCAGAAAAAAGACAAGAATCGACAGAAGAAAGTTCAATTGTAGTTCTAAACATACTTAGGGTGTTTTTTACTCACTTTTTGTCTCTCCCGAGACGTTATTCCTCTCTCCTACAGCGTCAATCACAATTACATCCACTTGGCCAATTATGAAAATTATGTGATGACGTCATTTAGCGACTTCTAGCTACTTTTAGGACCAGCAATAGCTACTTTCCTTCCTGAGGATTTGGCAACACTGCCTCTCACATGCTCAGGCCCACTTTGCGTCCCAAAACGTAGCTTAAGAAACCCTGTTGCTAGACAATTGAATGTGTCTGTATCGTTTCCAATATTAGTAAAAGACATCTGTTTTGTGATGTGATTTTGCTAGACAGAGATGTGGGTTAAATTAATGAGACTGGTTTGATTCAAATAGGTGTGGGTGTTCACATCTGCAACATATATGACTTTTATGGGTGCTGTGGCTTAGTTGGTTAAAGTGCCTGTCTAGTAAACAGGAGATCCTGAGTTCAAATCTCAGCAGTACCTTTTTATTGTTCACATTGGTGGAGAAGGTCAGAGGGGAGGGCACTCAGGTTTTCTCACCAATGGGTTTAGAGAATTAGAGATGACGTGAGGAGGATGCAATTGAGATATTCCAATGTCACGGAAAAAGGGCACTTTTTGAATGAGAAAAAACCTACCGACTGTGTAAAGCTCCACTGTTTCTTCAGTTTATTCATTATCGAGACCAAAATTAAAAGAGTTTAGCCAGCTTGTGCACATCACTTTCACAGCCTATGTAGGCTTTACAAAGCCAGCTCTTGTAGCCGGCCGTGATCGTATAGTGGTTAGTACTCTGCGTTGTGGTCGCAGCAACCCCGGTTCGAATCCGGGTCACGGCACTGCAATGTAATTTTAGAAGGGTTGTTTTTTGAATGACTTACTATGCAAGCTAAGAAACTCAGCAACTCTGCCGTTTGACAAAGTTCCCCACCATATTGTAGGTTAATTACTTACACGAAATGATTCATCTGCTGTTTCAGACGTTTTTACAATTTTTAAGCTCCAGAGCCAAATGAGAAATGCAGTGTCCTCGAACGACCAACATTATGAAGAAATAGTATATGATTCTGAATGTTCACTCATATCTCGCGACCCACCTATGACATGTTAATAACCGCTTTGGGTCCCAAATCATAGTTTAAGAATTCATGTCAGAGGTTCTTGAGTTTATTCATCTCGAGACCCAAATGAAAAATGTACTGTCCTCGAATGATCATAGTTACGAAGAAATAGTATGTGATTAACATTGATTACTGATATCTCGCTACCCACCTCTCACCAGTGTTGCCAACTTAGCGACCTTGTCGCTATATTTAGTGAGTATTCAGAAAAAAGACAAGAATCGACAGAAGAAAGTTCAATTGTAGTTCTAAACATACTTAGGGTGTTTTTTACTCACTTTTTGTCTCTCCCGAGACGTTATTCCTCTCTCCTACAGCGTCAATCACAATTACATCCACTTGGCCAATTATGAAAATTATGTGATGACGTCATTTAGCGACTTCTAGCTACTTTTAGGACCAGCAATAGCTACTTTCCTTCCTGAGGATTTGGCAACACTGCCTCTCACATGCTCAGGCCCACTTTGCGTCCCAAAACGTAGCTTAAGAAACCCTGTTGCTAGACAATTGAAGGTGTCTGTATCGTTTCCAATATTAGTAAAAGACATCTCTTTTGTGATGTGATTTTGCTAGACAGAGATGTGGGTTAAATTAATGAGACTGGTTTGATTCAAATAGGTGTGGGTGTTCACATCTGCAACATATATGACTTTTATGGGTGCTGTGGCTTAGTTGGTTAAAGTGCCTGTCTAGTAAACAGGAGATCCTGAGTTCAAATCTCAGCAGTACCTTTTTATTGTTCACATTGGTGGAGAAGGTCAGAGGGGAGGGCACTCAGGTTTTCTCACCAATGGGTTTAGAGAATTAGAGATGACGTGAGGAGGATGCAATTGAGATATTCCAATGTCACGGAAAAAGGGCACTTTTTGAATGAGAAAAAACCTACCGACTGTGTAAAGCTCCACTGTTTCTTCAGTTTATTCATTATCGAGACCAAAATGAAAAGAGTTTAGCCAGCTTGTGCACATCACTTTCACAGCCTATGTAGGCTTTACAAAGCCAGCTCTTGTAGCCGGCAGTGATCGTATAGTGGTTAGTACTATGCGTTGTGGTTGCAGCAACCCCGGTTCGAATCCGTGTCACGGCACTGCAATGTAATTTTAGAAGGATTGTTTTTTGAATGAGTTAAGACTTACTATGCAAGCTAAGAAACTCAGCAACTCTGCTGTTTGACAAAGTTCCCCACCATATTGTAGGTTAATTACTTACACAAAATGATTCATCTGCTGTTTCAGACGTTTTTACAATTTTTAAGCTTCAGAGCCAAATGAGAAATGCAGTGTCCTCGAACGACCAACATTATGAAGAAATAGTGTATGATTCTGAATGTTCACTCATATCTCGCGACCCACCTATGACATGTTAATAACCGCTTTGGGTCCCAAATCATAGTTTAAGAATTCATGTCAGAGGTTCTTGAGTTTATTCATCTCGAGACCCAAATGAAAAATGTACTGTCCTCGAATGATCATAGTTACGAAGAAATAGTATGTGATTACCATTGATTACTGATATCTCGCTACCCACTCTCACCAGTGTTGCCAACTTAGCGACCTTGTCGCTATATTTAGTGAGTATTCAGAAAAAAGACAAGAATCGACAGAAGAAAGTTCAATTGTAGTTCTAAACATACTTAGGGTGTTTTTTTACTCACTTTTTGTCTCTCCCCGAGACAGTTATTCCTCTCTCCTACAGCGTCAATCACAATTACATCCACTTGGCCAATTATGAAAATTATGTGATGACGTCATTTAGCGACTTCTAGCTACTTTTAGGACCAGCAATAGCTACTTTCCTTCCTGAGGATTTGGCAACACTGCCTCTCACATGCTCAGGCCCACTTTGCGTCCCAAAACGTAGCTTAAGAAACCCTGTTGCTAGACAATTGAAGGTGTCTGTATCGTTTCCAATATTAGTAAAAGACATCTCTTTTGTGATGTGATTTTGCTAGACAGAGATGTGGGTTAAATTAATGAGACTGGTTTGATTCAAATAGGTGTGGGTGTTCACATCTGCAACATATATGACTTTTATGGGTGCTGTGGCTTAGTTGGTTAAAGTGCCTGTCTAGTAAACAGGAGATCCTGAGTTCAAATCTCAGCAGTACCTTTTTATTGTTCACATTGGTGGAGAAGGTCAGAGGGGAGGGCACTCAGGTTTTCTCACCAATGGGTTTAGAGAATTAGAGATGACGTGAGGAGGATGCAATTGAGATATTCAATGTCACGGAAAAAGGGCACTTTTTGAATGAGAAAAAACCTACCGACTGTGTAAAGCTCCACTGTTTCTTCAGTTTATTCATTATCGAGACCAAAATGAAAAGAGTTTAGCCAGCTTGTGCACATCACTTTCACAGCCTATGTAGGCTTTACAAAGCCAGCTCTTGTAGCCGGCCGTGATCGTATAGTGGTTAGTACTCTGCGTTGTGGTCGCAGCAACCCCGGTTCGAATCCGTGTCACGGCACTGCAATGTAATTTTAGAAGGATTGTTTTTTGAATGAGTTAAGACTTACTATGCAAGCTAAGAAACTCAGCAACTCTGCTGTTTGACAAAGTTCCCCACCATATTGTAGGTTAATTACTTACACGAAAATGATTCATCTGCTGTTTCAGACGTTTTTACAATTTTAAGCTCCAGAGCCAAATGAGAAATGCAGTGTCCTCGAACGACCAACATTATGAAGAAATAGTGTATGATTCTGAATGTTCACTCATATCTCGCGACCCACCTATGACATGTTAATAACCGCTTTGGGTCCCAAATCATAGTTTAAGAATTCATGTCAGAGGTTCTTGAGTTTATTCATCTCGAGACCCAAATGAAAAATGTACTGTCCTCGAATGATCATAGTTACGAAGAAATAGTATGTGATTAACATTGATTACTGATATCTCGCTACCCACCTCTCACCAGTGTTGCCAACTTAGCGACTTTGTCGCTATATTTAGTGAGTATTCAGAAAAAAGACAAGAATCGACAGAAGAAAGTTCAATTGTAGTTCTAAACATACTTAGGGTGTTTTTTACTCACTTTTTGTCTCTCCCGAGACGTTATTCCTCTCTCCTACAGCGTCAATCACAATTACATCCACTTGGCCAATTATGAAAATTATGTGATGACGTCATTTAGCGACTTCTAGCTACTTTTAGGACCAGCAATAGCTACTTTCCTTCCTGAGGATTTGGCAACACTGCCTCTCACATGCTCAGGCCCACTTTGCGTCCCAAAACGTAGCTTAAGAAACCCTGTTGCTAGACAATTGAAGGTGTCTGTATCGTTTCCAATATTAGTAAAAGACATCTCTTTTGTGATGTGATTTTGCTAGACAGAGATGTGGGTTAAATTAATGAGACTGGTTTGATTCAAATAGGTGTGGGTGTTCACATCTGCAACATATATGACTTTTATGGGTGCTGTGGCTTAGTTGGTTAAAGTGCCTGTCTAGTAAACAGGAGATCCTGAGTTCAAATCTCAGCAGTACCTTTTTATTGTTCACATTGGTGGAGAAGGTCAGAGGGGAGGGCACTCAGGTTTTCTCACCAATGGGTTTAGAGAATTAGAGATGACGTGAGGAGGATGCAATTGAGATATTCCAATGTCACGGAAAAAAGGGCACTTTTTGAATGAGAAAAACCTACCGACTGTGTAAAGCTCCACTGTTTCTTCAGTTTATTCATTATCGAGACCAAAATGAAAAGAGTTTAGCCAGCTTGTGCACATCACTTTCACAGCCTATGTAGGCTTTACAAAGCCAGCTCTTGATAGCCGGCCGTGATCGTATAGTGGTTAGTACCTCTGCGTTGTGGTCGCAGCAACCCGGTTTCCGAATCCGGGTCACGGCACTGCAATGTCATTTTAGAAGGGTTGTTTTTGAATGAGTTAAGACTTAACTATGCAAGCTAAGAAACTTCAGCAACTCTGCCGTTTGACAAAGTTCCCCACCATATTGTAGGTTAATTACTTACACGAAATGATTCATCTGCTGTTTCAGACGTTTTTTACCATTTTTAAGCTCCGAGAGCCAAATGAGAAATGCAGTGTCCTCGAACGACCAACATTATGAAGAAATAGTGTATGATTCTGAATGTTCACTTCATATCTCGCGACCCACCTATGACATGTTAATAACCGCTTTGGGTCCCAAATCATAGTTTAAGAATTCATGTCAGAGGTTCTTGAGTTATTCATCCTCGAGACCCACAAATGAAAAAGTAACTGTCCTCGAATGATCATAGTTACGAAGAAATAGTATGTGATTACCATTGATATACTGATATCTCGCTACCCACCTTCTCACCAGTGTTGCCAACTTAGCGACTTTGTCGCTATATTTAGTGAGTATTCAGAAAAAAGACAAGAATCGACAGAAGAAAAGTTCAATTTGTAGTTCTAAACATACTTAGGGTGTTTTTTACTCACTTTTTGTCTCTCCCGAGACGTTATTCCTCTCTCCTACAGCGTCAATCACAATTACATCCACTTGGCCAATTATGAAATTATGTGATGACGTCAATTTAGCGACTTCTAGCTACTTTTAGGACCAAGCAATAGCTACTTTCCTTCCCTGAGGATTTGGCAACACTGCCTCTCACATGCTCAGGCCCACTTTGCGTCCCAAAACGTAGCTTAAGAAACCCTGTTGCTAGACAATTGAAGGTGTCTGTATCGTTTCCAATATTAGTAAAATACATCTCTTTTGTGATGTGATTTTGCTAGACAGAGATGTGGGTTAAATTAATGAGACTGGTTTGATTCAAATAGGTGTGGGTGTCACATCTGCAACATATATGACTTTTATGGGTGCTGTGGCTTAGTTGGTTAAAGTGCCTGTCTAGTAAACAGGAGATCCTGAGTTCAAATCTCAGCAGTACCTTTTTATTGTTCACATTGGTGGAGAAGGTCAGAGGGGAGGGCACTCAGGTTTTCTCACCAATGGGTTTAGAGAATTAGAGATGACGTGAGGAGGATGCAATTGAGATATTCCAATGTCACGGAAAAAGGGCACTTTTTGAATGAGAACAAACCTACCGACTGTGTAAAGCTCCACTGTTTCTTCAGTTTATTCATTATCGAGACCAAAATGAAAAGAGTTTAGCCAGCTTGTGCACATCACTTTCACAGCCTATGTAGGCTTTACAAAGCCAGCTCTTGAAGCGCCCGTGATCGTATAGTGGTTTAGTACTCGGCGTTGTGGTCGCAGCAACCCCGGTTCGAATCCGGGGTCACGGCACTGCAATGTAATTTTAGAAGGGTTGTTTTTGAATGAGTTAAGACTAACTATGCAAGCTAAGAAACTCAGCAACTCTGCCGTTTGACAAAGTTTCCCCACCATATTGTAGGTTAATTACTTACACGAAATGATTCATCTGCTGTTTTCAGACGTTTTTTACCATTTTTAAGCTCCAGAGCCAAATGAGAAATGCAGTGTCCTCGAACGACCAACATTATGAAGAAATAGTGTATGATTCTGAATGTTCACTCATATCTCGCGACCCACTATGACATGTTAATACCGCTTGGGTCCCAAATCATAGTTTATAGAATTCATGTCAGAGGTTCTTGAGTTTATCATCTCGAGACCCAAATGAAAAATGTACTGTCCTCGATGATCATAGTTTACGAAGAAATAGTATGTGATTACCATTGATTACTGATATCTCGCTACCCACCTCTCACCAGTGTTGCCAACTTAGCGACTTTGTCGCTATATTAGTGAGTATTCAGAAAAAAGACAAGAATCGACAGAAGAAAGTTCAATTGTAGTTCTAAACAACTTAGGGTGTTTTTACTCACTTTTTGTCTCTCCCGAGACCGTTATTCCTCTCTCCTACAGCGTCAATCACAATTACATCCACTTGCCAATTATGAAAATTATGTGATGACGTCATTTAGCGACTTCTAGCTACTTTTAGGACCAGCAATAGCTACTTTCCTTCCTGAGGATTTGGCAACACTGCCTCTCACATGCTCGGCCCACTTTGCGTCCCAAAACGTAGCTTAAGAAACCCTGTTGCTAGACAATTGAAGGTGTCTGTATCGTTTCCAATATTAGTAAAAGACATCTCTTTTGTGATGTGATTTTGCTAGACAGAGATGTGGGTTAAATTAATGAGGACTGGTTTGATTCAAATAGGTGTGGGTGTTCACATCTGCAACATATATGACTTTTATGGGTGCTGTGCTTAGTTGGTTAAAGTGCCTGTCTAGTAAACAGGAGATCCTGAGTTCAAATCTCAGCAGTACCTTTTTATTGTTCACATTGGTGGAGAAGGTCAGAGGGGAGGGCACTCAGGTTTTCTCACCAATGGGTTTAGAGAATTAAGAGATGACGTGAGGAGGATGCAATTGAGATATTCCAATGTCACGGAAAAAGGGCACTTTTGAATGAGAACAAACCTACCGACTGTGTAAAGCTCCATGGTTCTTCAGTTTATTCATTATCGAGACCAAAATGAAAAGAGTTTAGCCAGCTTGTGCACATCACTTTCACAGCCTATGTAGGCTTTACAAAGCCAGCTCTTGAAGCCGGCCGTGATCGTATAGTGGTTAGTACTCTGCGTTGTGGTCGCAGCAACCCGGTTCGAATCCGGGTCACTGGCACTGCAATGTAATTTTAGAAGGGTTGTTTTTGAATGAGTTAAGACTTACTATGCAAGCTAAGAAACTCAGCAACTCTGCCGTTTGACAAAGTTCCCCACCATATTGTAGGTTAATTACTTACACGAAATGATTCATCTGCTGTTTCAGACGTTTTTTACCATTTTTAAGCTCCAGAGCCAAATGAGAAATGCAGTGTCCTCGAACGACCAACATTATGAAGAAATAGTGTATGATTCTGAATGTTCACTCATATCTCGCGACCCACCTATGACATGTTAATAACCGCTTTGGGTCCCAAATCATAGTTTAAGAATTCATGTCAGAGGTTCTTGAGTTTATTCATCTCGAGACCCAAATGAAAAATGTACTGTCCTCGAATGATCATAGTTACGAAGAAATAGTATGTGATTACCATTGATTACTGATATCTCGCTACCCACCTCTCACCAGTGTTGCCAACTTAGCGACTTTGTCGCTATATTTAGTGAGTATTCAGAAAAAAAGACAAGAATCGACAGAAGAAAGTTCAATTGTAGTTCTAAACATACTTAGGGTGTTTTTTACTCACTTTTTGTCTCTCCCGAGACGTTATTCCTCTCTCCTACAGCGTCAATCACAATTACATCCACTTGGCCAATTATGAAAATGATGTGATGACGTCATTTAGCGACTTCTAGCTACTTTTAGGACCAGCAATAGCTACTTTCCTTCCTGAGGATTTGGCAACACTGCCTCTCACATGCTCAGGCCCACTTTGCGTCCCAAAACGTAGCTTAAGAAACCCTGTTGCTAGACAATTGAAGGTGTCTGTATCGTTCCAATATTAGTAAAAGACATCTCTTTTGTGATGTGATTTTGCTAGACAGAGATGTGGGTTAAAATTAATGAGACTGGTTTGATTCAAATAGGTGTGGGTGTTCACATCTGCAACATATATGACTTTTATGGGTGCTGTGGCTTAGTTGGTTAAAGTGCCTGTCTAGTAAACAGGAGTTCCTGAGTTCAAATCTCAGCAGTAGCTTTTTATTGTTCACATTGGTGAGAAGGTCAGAGGGGAGGGCACTCAGGTTTTCTCACCAATGGGTTTAGAGAATTAGAGATGACGTGAGGAGGATGCAATTGAGATATTCCAATGTCACGGAAAAAGGGCACTTTTTGAATGAGAAAAAACCTACCGACTGTGTAAAGCTCCACTGTTTCTTCAGTTTATTCATTATCGAGACCAAAATGAAAAGAGTTTAGCCAGCTTGTGCACATCACTTTCACAGCCTATGTAGGCTTTACAAAGCCAGCTCTTGAAGCCGGCCGTGATCGTATAGTGGTTAGTACTCTGCGTTGTGGTCGCAGCAACCCCGGTTCGAATCCGGGTCACGGCACTGCAATGTAATTTTAGAAGGGTTGTTTTTGAATGAGTTTAAGACTTACTATGCAAGCTAAGAACTCAGCAACTCTGCCGTTTGACAAAGTTCCCCACCATATTGTAGGTTAATTACTTACACGAAATGATTCATCTGCTGTTTCAGACGTTTTTACAATTTTTAAGCTTCAGAGCCAAATGAGAAATGCAGTGTCCCTCGAA